>NC_045739.1:7821457-7826195 GCF_008692095.1 Etheostoma spectabile
GGATGAATAAAGTATAATCTAATCTAATCTAATGGGGGTTTCGGGCCCTCTCTAGTCCCTATAATCTAACCACCAGTGAATGATGCCTAAGCAACTAGCAAAACTTAAAAGTAAAACTTGTTTGTGGTTTAAAGAGATTTTGTGGCCAATGAGTCACTTATACATATGCTTCAAGAGTGGGCCCATAAGAACTGGTGCCAATAGGACGCTAGCGCAGCACTTCTCAAATATAACGCAATCATGAACACAATGAGAACCATTTCTGAACTAGTTCATATTCAACGCACAGAAATTGCAGTGCTGTATTTGAGGTTGGACGACATCTAGAGGACAAAGTCTATTTAACAGGTTTGCAAAAATGGCCAGTCACAACATCACAAGTAAAACATTGCTTTTTATGTTTCTTAACATACAACAAATACATTACAATCCAGTGGAAGATTCAGTGCAACATCAAGCTGTAATACATATGCATTACTTAAATAATAATAAATAATAGTAATAAATAGCAACACTCAAATAAATACTCTGACAATTAAATAGTTTTGAGGATACAAAAGACAGTCAATATTTCCAACAAGCGACCATTTTGTCCATTCAAGAACAGTCCTGCAGTAGATATTAAATAACAGTTCATGATAAATACTCTAGAAACATGAAGAACAAAGCAGACATAAATTATGCCACAAAGGTTTTCCTCAGGAACACCTTCACAGATTCATATTTTGATATGGCTTGTAACAAAAGGCTTTAATTCTATAACAAATAGCACTGACCTGACATGGGGGCTGCTGCCTAGAAAACCTAAATGAAAGGCAGCTAAGCCGGCCTAATTCTTAAAAATGACTGCATCTTTTCAGGCCCATATCACAGTATCAATATGCATCTGTTATTGTACATGAGTGATATTATTTTAGAGGATGCCAGTCCATATTAAAAAGTGTAATTCATATGTATTTGTTTATGCATTAGAAATGAATTGTGATGAAACAATGTATTCTGCCCACCACATTTTTATATCAAAATGTATATTAAAATTCACTAAACCTTTGTGATGAAATTTACTCGTGTATTAAGTAAATGTGGATATCCAAGCAGTGGCTTGAGAAACACAATATATAAAGAAAGACATATTTACTGTAAAAGGAGAAGATATCTGGTATGCTACTTTGTGCAAATTTCCTTTTGACTATAGCATTTGCCATTACAGAAAGGTCTGTCAGGTCTCACTGGCCACATGGATGCAAAACTGGTAAAATCATGGGACTTTGTCTTGTCACTGAAAAAGCCTGACTATAGATCCTGATGGAGGTCACTGTGTGAGAGAGGTTGGTAATGCTCCTCCATGCCCGACTTAGCTCGATGCCTTTGAGCAACTAGTCTCTGGTAGCGGGCCTGCTGCTGGTGATCTGGGTCCACATTTACCCAGCTGTTGGCTATCCACTTCACCCCACGCCTGACTGGGCAGTCACCGTGGAGGGAATACTCATCCAGCTCACCCATCCAACCTAGGGTAAGCAAGGGAGAAGATGAACAGCATTTGAGGAGGACTGAAACTCAGATATAACACTTGATGATTTAAGGACAAAAGAGGACTTTCTAAGCTCGAGTATTTCAATTAGAAGAAGAAGACATACTTTATTGAGCACACAGGCCTGGAATACACACACATGAAAAAATGAAAATTGAGAACAGAAAACATGGAAAAAGAGGGGGCAGAATAAAGTGAAAATGTAATACATCTTAATATCTTGTTACCCCACAAGCTCCAAGTCTATCAGCTGATACTGGCAACTCTGTTTTCCAAATTCTGAAACAGATCCTCCTTTCCCACACGTAATTTTTGCACTAGGTTTACATAATTGATGTGGGCAGCGCGGCACATTTTGGGATTAAAACAGAATAGAATTTATGATCAACTGTCATCTCTGTGAAGTGTGTGCACATGATTCCGCTAAAACCTTCAGTTCTTACCTCTACCATCAGATAGATGGTTGTACCAGAGCAGAGCTGTGCCAGCAGTAGGTTTTATTCTCACGTTCCCTCTGCCACATGTCTCCCGGGTGTCCGTCAAATCAACTCCAACTTGTTTCAGTGCCTAGGACACACAAAACTGTAAACAGCATGTGTCTAATCATTTATTTTGGCAACCTGTGTTCACTTATGGGTCAGATTCCTTGTCATGGGTCAGCACCGTCTGCATGTAATCAGCAGCATTCAGCTCATGTACTGTTATCATCATTTCACAGTGGTATACAATAAAAAAAGAGGCTTTGCTGGTTTCTGACTGAGTTGTTAAAGCACTCTCACCTGCTCTTCATAGGTACGGTTGTCTGCCACAGGAAAGGTGGTTTCACCACCTTCTTCTACAGAGCTGAGGTAGAATAACATGGTAAGATACCTGAGATAAAACAAGAAAGGAATTGAAAAATACAGATAAATATGAAACAATGTTTCCTCATACCCAAAATAGATTTTGTTTTCTGTGCCAGTACTTTGCATATCTGTCTAAGAAATGACAATACTTCAGCAATAAAATCAACAGGTGAGAAAGCAGATAAATTAGGGCCCAACAGTGATCATGACACGACCTACTATAAAAATGTAATGAAAAGCTATGTATGTGTCCAGTCTTTGATATGACTACAGAACTATCAACACAAGAAAAGCCACTGAATATAAACTAAACAGAATATACATATCATACGTACCTGCAAGAGACCTCTGCGAGAGCTGATGTGTTTCCTGCCAGTCGTGTGTGCGCGCAGGTAGTCTCTGAATGAGACGGGCTGCTATCATGGTGTGCGTTACTGAAATCTCCGTGATCATAGCGAATCACCTGCAGTGGCTCACTCAGCTCAACCAACGTGGAAGGCAGACGTGTCAGACTGATTAGTCTAAGCAAAAGAAATAAGACAGCAAAATGCAAAAATATAAAAACTCATGAGTGTATGGGCTACTATTGTAAGAGCATGACAAAGCATGTCTGTGTGTCGTTACCTGGTCCTGAGTGTCTGCAGCACATGGTGGGATCCCGAGCCTTGGTAAAGCCACGTATGTTTGTTTCTCTGTTTGAACTGACTCAGGAGCTTCCCGCTTCGCTGTTGTCCTGGGCGCTGGGACACATCATAAACACGCCTAAAGTCCTCCAAAGTCAGCATCCCTGACACACACACACACACACACACACACACACACACACACACACACACACACACAACACACAACCCCCACAACACCACACAACACACACACACACACACACACACACACACACACACACACACACACACATTCCTTAATACAGCTGGGAGTACAGTTAAATATAACCTCATAGCTAGAGACATGAAGGGAGTCTTTATGTGGTATCACAATTCCAGTTCAGTTTTATTGAATCTTTAATTTTTGGACAATGTAATGAACAGCAGGCTTTAACAGCCTCCCTACTCTCTTTTCCTCCATTACTTCCTTCTTTGTCCAACTGTATGCTATTACTCTCAGCTGAATGAATATGTGGCCCCCATCATTTCTCCTGGGAGACCACACTCCAGCCACAACAATAGCACTGGGATGTCAAAGAAGAGGTGGCCAGGAGGGGGGTGAGTTAACGAAAGAGTAGTGGACGAGGGAGTGGGGGGGAAACAGGGGATCTGGGGGAAAATTGAGAAAAGGGGTTCGAGAGTAATCAGTTTTTAATGAGATAGGACGAGGCACATCCGGACTGGGATGTGTACAACGCCTGGCACAATGGCATCAGGTCAAAACGGTGTCACCCCTCTTCCGGCCTTGCCACTCACAAAGACTCGCACGCAATCACAGCAACATGTCAGCTACTTCCTCTTAGCAGTACACAACCACTCAAAATTCTCTTTTGGGAAGCCAAGAAATCAGATGAGGAATTTTTGCTGTTTTTTTCTCACTTTACTTGCATTTGGAAATCTCAAAGAGTTCAACATTTAGATAGTGACATTTTTAATTAGGATTAAAAGACAAATTCATGTGGCCTAGTTGGCTCAGTTGGTAGAGCAGGCGCACAAATACACATGAGGTTTATGCCTCTACGCAGCGGTCCAGGATTCAAGTCCAACCTGTGATGATTTCCTGATATATCCATTAAAGGCGGAAAAGCCCAAAGAAAAAATCTTTAAAAAAATAAATACATTTCATTTCAAGTCACATTCAGTTTATCATGGTGTCTTACACGCACACGCACGCACAAAACTTACCCGTTGGGCAGATTTCCAGACCAGTGAGTATCTGCCGTAAGTTGTCTGGGTTCAACCAAGTTCCATCTCGAGAGCGTGAGTGACTCACAATCTGGATAAGAGAGACACATGTTTTTTCTCATTTCAACAAGAAGTGTAACGCGTTCTGACAGTTCATCTGAGTTTTCATTATTTAGAGTACTAGAATCAATTTTTCTGGCCATCTATTTCCCCCCTACAGTTCTATGGCCCATGGATGCAAGATATTTCTCTCTTGTCACCTCCTGTTTCTGCAGCAACCCGTCCTGGTTTAGGTCCAACAGACTGAAGACCTCCTCTGTGCTGAAAGAAAGCAGTGGCTGGTTTGACTCCACTTGTCCCTGGCTGGGTGCTTCGGTCTGGCTCTCCATCAGACCCTTGAGCTGAGCCAGCTGCACCACCACACGACCCTCCTCCTCTGACAGGAAACCAGGGATCTCTAGCAGGAACAGGATACACATACTGTACTCACCCAAATCATGTAATGTACAAAA
>NC_045739.1:7826205-7836978 GCF_008692095.1 Etheostoma spectabile
AAAAAGTCAATACAAATTACATGGAGTTTGTGGAGTCTATATTTTCCCCAGGAGAGATTAAAGAACTTTCAATTTATGTTGACTTGCTCTGATTTTTGAAAGTTCAAATTAACTGTCGTAGCCAAATACACAATCACGGAAATGAAAGACCTATATTATCATACTACCAGCAGACTCTCTGTCTACCCAAGATTAGAGTGAGGATCAAGGATATATAGGCCTACAAGCTATCAAAGAGAGTGCCTTAGAGATTATGCAACAAAAATATGCAAAGCGTGGCTGACAGTCTGGGTTTCTTCACAGGTTAATTGTTTGATTTGCATAGTGATTCACACCTTCACACGTGAAGATTACACACGATGATTAGGCAGCAGTGAAGACACTAATTGATCAAAAGCAAATAAACTTAAACGTTTTTTTCTTTTTCAACTAAAGATTCACAATCACAGTCTATGCCATCACTTTCATCACCAAAAATGTCTCAAGTTTGAAAATTCTCACATGGCACGTTATTGCAAACCTGAGACGGTGAGTAAGTGATTTAAGTGGATTAGAAGATTTCTGTTGACATTACAGGCTTGATCTGTCAGACTAAATGGATTACTTTGGATTGCTTAACAAAACCTTTCAGTGTGAAGGGGCAATTTCAAAATAGTTTGATCAGTGTATGCTAACAATAGTATAATTAGGATGTGTAGGCCCTAAAAAGAAAGACAAATCCCATAAACTACTTAGCATTGAAACACTTTGCAATTGAAACACAGATTCAAAACAAGCCAATTGTTTTAGCATGTCTTATTTTATCTGTGTTCAGAAAATAAAGATCATGTGGAATGCGACATTAAATTATATGTTGTAATAAAACAAACTACGGGAACAAAGAGGCTTTATATGACCCTACAGTTAAGTGTGTGAAAACCACTTCATTTGGGAGCAACAGCTTGATGCTAATTCATTATACCTTTCTTTCTTGCATATATTTAGTGGGTGTTTAAGCACAGGAACTCTTTAGTGAATGTATACATAGACTAGTGTGTATATAATGAGTACAAGCTATTCCCCTTTGTCACTCCCCAGTGAGCACATGTGTGGTATTGCCTATCCCACGGGCAAGTTTAATGAGTGACGACACCGGACTCAGCGCGGGCTTCTGAGAGTCAGTAATTGCGAATATTAATTAGTACTAAACAGTAAAAGAATCGACTTGACATTCTCCTTTACAACTAATATACATATTAGTAATGTTGTTCCAAGACACTCCACGTCAAAACAGGCTTCTCCACATTTTCTTTAATGTTGAAATGTGTCTTTAAATATTTCAGGTCCATCTGCGTTTCTAGTTTTCCCCCAAAAATGGGTACACCAGCAAAGAGTCCTATTCTATTAGATCCATTTATTGAACGCATGTGTGAAGGTGCAAATGACTCATTTAATTTCCTGCTTGTTCTCTTCCAAAAATCCATCCATGCCCGTCAGTCGTTTTCCCTCTTAATAAAAGACTTCCGGCAGGTTGGCTGTCTGTACAGTAGAGACCTTGTTTGTCACCCGTGTCTTCTACACTGTACCCACTTGGTTAATCCCTATTGTCCAGTTTAGCCTCATTAATCTGGATAACTGATATGAATGAAGGGGGACAGAGCCTTCCTCTTCTCCCTCCCACCACTGCCCTGTCTCCCCCGGAAAGGAAGTGACCTGCTTGTCAGAAACAGGAATCAGGCCATGGCGACGCAGCAGGACAACCAACTTTGTTTGTGTAACACCCACCCACCCACACACACACCCACACCCACACACAATATTGGTTAACTTGCACATTTATCTTGTGGTCAATAAGGCAGACGATAGTTGATAATTCCTACCACAATGCCTCAGACCCAAAGTGATGTCATCAAATGTCTTTTTTTAGGATTTACATCAAAACAAACCCAAAATGTTCAGGTCCATATAATGGAACAAGGAAAAACTGAAAATCCTTGCTTTTTTGAGGGGCAATGTTCCTCAGAAAATGTTGATTAGTCAATTATCAAAATACTTGATTAATTTTCTGTTGATCAAGTAACCGTTGCAGTCTCACATGTTCTGTCACTTAGAGAGTTTCTGGATGTTGATGACCTTCTCTTGAAGGATTTTAGCTCTGCAGTGATTTCACCTTAGGGTCAGCCAAATTGTCTCCTTGCTATTATAGGCATCTTCTATCTCTTATGGGAAATAATTACTAAGAAAAACACAATTTCCCTTATAGCAGCAGATGGAGAGATTGATACAAAAAAAGGAGTGCACAAGCAAAGGGGTCAGGTTGGGGTAGTTAGGTGTGGGTTGGAGGAAAATGCAGGATGGAAGGGGTGGAGGAGTTTCACTACATGAGGGCCTGTCTCTTCTTCAATTCATAATCTGGGGATGAAAATGGTAGACAGCCAAAAGTATCCAAATGCCAAATCATCCACGTTACTGGTCTTGAGCTCTGTCAAACACACTTAAATCTTTTCATAAATGCAAGTGGATCCACATCTCTAATAACACATTGTGTGCCCCACCCCTTTTCCCTACTGTTCCCTACACCTCCCCTTACCCCTTCCTATTCAAATCACCGCCCACTATAAATACACCTATTCTGCCACCCTCTCCTGCAGTCACACAGGGGTCTTCATTCACTTTAGGGGACAAACTTCAGGATTTCTCCTCCTTTCCAACGTCTGTCCCAGGAGAATGACTGCATTGTTTTGCCCTCATTTTATCAGAAAGTCCTCCCATTCGGCCTCGCTACTATTTCTCCTTCTGCTTGCTGGTCAGAGCAGTACAATAGTGGCTGGTCCTGGTAGAGCAAGGGTAGGCCAGGAGGGACGAGCAAGGGCTGAGGGCAGGGTTAGATCTGGAGTGAAGGACAAGGGCGGTAACAGTGTGAGTATTGAGGGCAACACTGAAACTGGATTTGGAGATACTCATGTCTCTAGACCAGGAGCTGCAGCAGGAGAGGATGGTGCGGGGTGGGGGGATCCTGGTACTGCTACTGGCATCAGGTCCATGCTTTCTATGGGTGAAGGTGGACTGTGGGAACCCCGCAGTTCCTCTCGCTGTGTCCCTATCCCGCCAGGCATGGCCTTGTGCCAAAACATCGGCTATGACACCATGAGGATGCCCAACCTGCTGGGCCACGAGTCTCCAGCTGAGGCTGTACAACAGAGTGCCAGCTGGTTGCCACTACTTGCCAGAGAGTGCCACCCTGATGCCCGCATCTTCCTCTGCTCTCTCTTTGCACCCATCTGCCTTGACAGGTAAATTGACAAAAAAAATAATCCTTTTTCAACCTTGTGTTTTACTTTTTGTAGAAACTGTAATGTTTACAGGCCAGTGCACTAAAGTTTTTGTTTAGTAATACTTGCTACTGTATGGTATATAGTGTAAAAATTAAACTAAATAAAATCAATATTAATAAGTAAAATAAAAGAAATAGGAGTAGGGTCCTTAAGAGTTAACACCTTTTGAAAGCTATGCAAATTGGTGCTGGTTTCTGGCGAGAAGCCAGAAACCAAGCCATCAAAGCACTATAATCTCATTTTTGTCAAATTAGCATCTCTCAGTTTAGAAAAAGAAAAACAAGTGTGATTTAATCTAGTTTTGTTCCCACCACTACACTATTGATTCAAATCTTTTCATTTATTCAATGCTGACAATGTTCCCCTCTCCATCTTTTCTTTATCAGGTTTATATCGCCTTGCAGGAGTTTGTGCGAATCTGTACGGGACAGCTGTGCACCAATCATGAATTGTTATGGCTACCCCTGGCCAGACATTCTGCGCTGTGACCAGTATCCTGCAGACCATCTCATGTGTATCTCCTCTATCACCAACAGCACTGTTACCACATGGGGACGTAGAGGTAAGAAGGCTACATAGACATTTGCTTGAGTTGACCTCATTCAACAAACAATTCAATTAGAAATTTGACCATTTCAGTGCCTCAGGCAAGCTGTCGGGATTGTGAGCTGGAGGAGGCAACCTCTTCAAAAGATACACTGGAGACCTTTTGTAAGAGTGATTTTGGTGAGTATCAGTATTGTTTAATCTCACCTCTCCTGTGTTTTCCATCAATTCTGGACAATTAATAGAAACAAAGACCATATTGAAGTCGATGCCAATCAGGGTTTTGTTTATCTGCTTTCTTCCCAGTTGTGAAACTGCGTCTAACACGGCTCAAGTATAGCCCAGTAAGCCTGTCTCAATTCACGCTGGCGGCCAAACTGGACGTCCTGAAGCATGGACCCCTGTTAGGTGGGCAGATCCGCTCCCGCATACAGCTGTGGCTGGAGAGGGATGCCACCTGTGTAAGGAACATGACACGACACAACCCACGAGGCGGGACCTTCCTAGTGACGGGTACAGTGCAGGGGGAGCGCCTGGTGGTCAACAAGGCTTATCACTGGCAAAGACGAGACAGGAGCCTGATGGTAGCTGCGCGCAAATGGAAACATCACAGATGCAGGAGCTAGGATTAAGTGCTAGGTTCAAACATTAAAAAGAACTGAGATGTGGAACAAGCATCAAACAAATATGTATACACAAAGGGTAGGCTTAGCATTTAGAATTTGACTGTAAATTATGCTCGGTCTAGTCTTTTTTAAATCATTTCCAAACTCGTCTGGTTATGGAAGAGATAATATGCTGTCAGTTGGTCACAAAGGAGCTCATAAAGTACCAACAATGTGTCTCAGCTGAGGACAAGAAATAAAAGATGTTTAATAGAAAATGTCAAATGTACATATCTGTGAATTTTAAGTAGATACCACTGGTCTATATTTGTATGGCTTTGAGAAAGAATAAATGTTGTGTTCTTAATCCTAATGAGATGTCCTTGTAGTCAAAGACAACAGTGCACTTACCAAATAGCAGAGGTTTCAGGCTGATTGTCCTCATCTCATGTGTTCTGTCTGGCACAAGGGACACCTGCTGAACGTGACCCACCTACAGATGGACAAGAAGCATCATTAACACAATGAGGACATCCAGGTATAAATGCATGGACATTTTTACAGCAACTGAATGTCCCATTCAATTCTGATGAATGTTTCCAGTCGGGCTGCTGCTAAATTAAGCTAGGCATATACTGACAATCTATGAGTATTTTACAAGATTACTTACGTGTTCTTTTAATATAAAATACCAGTAACGACTATACTTTTAGTTAGTTAGCTAGCTAAATTGCCATATTCCTCATACCGAAAATATAGCAGTTTTCTTACCCGTATCCCCTCAATTCGAGGAAGACTGAAACTTTGAGTATAGTCCTCCTCTTCGTGTAACGTTAGGTCTCCTGCAGCTGGGGCAGGATGGGGCAAAGGGGATTTGCTTTCTCCAACTGATGCTGAGCTGACCCCGTCTCCACTGACAAGATCGCCGGGGCCGTTGTTGTAGTGCACGTACAAAAGCAGGCCAATGACATTCAGGATATACACATGAAAGAAGACCATGATTACCACAAAATAAGCCCGAGAGCAGACATTACTTCTCTGGATGTTCAGTCGCGTGGAGCGCAAAGGGGCTTTAAGGGACGATGGTGGTTTGTCGCTGCCCTCGTGTTCTTCCTGCTCCATTAAATCTCCCTGATCGTTTTCCATTTTCGCACCGAACAATCGTAATGGAAATTGGAGCTATCTATTTACAAGGTAATGCTACTGTCGATGTCTGTCGCGTTACGTATGTCGGTTTGATATCATTAGCTGGCTGCTTGACGTTAGCAAACCTAGTTTGCTAGTTAGCTAACTAGCTAAGGTTAACAGTTAACGGCAAATCCCTGGCTATTTCAATAATATTCGCCGCTGTCGTCTCTGCTGCTTTTACCCAAAGACACAGGGCAACACCAAGTGGAAAAGCAGGTATGGCGACAGTCGTTTTCTTTGATGAATAGAGGTGTCATCATTAACTAAATCCCATGTTAGCTAGCTAACGTTAGCTTAACTGGCTGGTGCCATGGTGCGCTGCACCTGACAACCCGCCTAACAACAAGGCGGGGCAAACTAACGACTACAGATGAGCTGCCATTCCAGGTCCCACAGTAAACCATTAGCGGCCTCTAACGGTCAATGCTACATTTAGCCTACATTTAGCCTAGGTTGGGCCTAATGCTGCGTTCTATTATTTATCCGAGTAGAAGTTCCGACTAAGCATTACCTCTGAAATGTACTCAGCTAGCTTACAGTATTTTGATGACTATAGCCTACTTTCCACCACTGCAGTCCCAAACCCCAACAACTTTTGACTAGTCACCAAAACATTTTTGTGATTAAAAACCTATAGGTTTTTGTTCATTCATCATTGTATTAATTAATGTAATTGATATTCAGTGTTATATTCAGTTATTATAGCCTACTATAAAGTTGGGGGAACTGGAGTCAGATTTTAAACATTAGACCGCCCTGGTTCCTAAATGTAGGCTACTCTTATTTCCAACCCTGCACCCCTTGTGACACAAGCCTAAAAGATATTAAGCCTTGAGCCCAAACTGAGATAACCCAAGAAAATTATATAAGTGGTTTATAGGCTGCATTCTTGTAAACGCAGCAGAGTGCCCATTTTTATAAAATTAAATCGTCATTTATTTAAATACTAATTGAATAGGCCTACTCTAAAAATACCAGAAAAAGCTTTCTAAACCCACCATGTATCATTTTTGTGTAGAAACTTAAACATCCTCAACACAATTGAACATATTTGTGCCTATAAGTTTCAAATGGGCTTTTACTGATTGTTATATTTCACGCGGTATTGCATTATTGTACAGGTTTTGCCTTTTTAGAGTTGCATTTTTATGGCTACATGTACAGGGACTAGAAACTCCCTGTAGTGAATGAATTCAGTCTATGAATGGAAACATACTGCTGTTGTTTGAATGAACCACACGGTGGCAATAAAGAACAGCAGACAAACTTCTCAACTGCGTTTGCTGTGTCATCTGCAAATTTCTGACGTAATTGTTGTGGATCCAGGTGTTCTCCCAGGAGAAAAAAGGGTGATCATCAAGTTTTATACATTTTTATTCTATTAAAAAATATTTAAAGCACATATGAAAATCTTGGCACTATAAGCCTAGTTATCCAGGTGGTAGCCATTGTATATCAAATGGAGAATGTGCTTGTTACTTTTGTCTCTGGGCTGTATTTAAATGTACTCCAATTGACCCAACTTGTATTCTCGATTCTGATGTGTGCATCAGTATGACTTTAAACATTTTCGACTTTGGGACCTTAGGAAAATGTATTTCAACAGGGGAAGCACAACTTCGCAATTATCCTCATAAGCAGTGGAGGATCATACTGTGAAATTTCCATAATTTTCAGTACATGCATTATTCACAAGGAATTTCTCTGGTGCACATTTAGAGATGGGAATGGTGCTTGGATAATGAAGGCTAATTTCCCTGGTGACACTGCCCCCCAAAAGAATCTGTCTGTCCCCCTCCCTATTTTTTTTTTTTTTAACAAAAGAGGGACAGGGTTGGGGGTGGAAGGTATCACACACCACACACACACACACACCACACACACACACAACACACACACCACACCACCACACCACACACACACACACACACACACCCCACACACACACACACCCCAGAGATGGCAAAATTACACTTCCCGTACTTAAGTAGAAGTACAGATACTTGTGTTAAAAATACTCTGGTAAAAGTAGAACTAAAGTAACTAAAGTAACGAGTCAATTTTGTAAAATGTAAGGAGTAGAAAGTAGGCTACCGATATTTTTGGTAAAATATAAGGCGTAAAAGTAAAAACTCGCCACAAGAAAGAGTAAAGTATAAATATCAGAAAAATCTTCTTGAGTACAGTGCAAATACTTCGTTACTTCCCATCTCTGACACACATGCATACACACACACACACACACACCCCTTGCGGTGTTTTCCGGGATCATGCCACTGCTTCCACTGGGATCCACACAGCAGCAACGATTTGGCTGATCATCACCGGACGGGACGGTGCTGTTTATAAGCGAAAGTTAAGACAAATAATGCATTATTACTGGTCAATAATGCTCGTACTCAGGCGACGGGACACTGCGACACACCGTATAATACAGGGATAAGATCTACCCGACGGATGATAGGCAATCCGCTGTGTTTTACAGCAAAGTAGTTGGAAGAACTTGTCGCAGTGGATTCATTCCAGCGTGCTGCCGGGATCACCGTAAACAAGTGGAACAATAGTCTCCTGCAGCAGAAACACTAGCAGGTCAGTGGCGGCGGTATTTGTGTTTATGTTCAGTCCGTCTTCACTTGATCCTAACGACAATGTTGGGATAACAAGCGACCACATACTCGATAGTCCTATCACTTGACGTTGCAGGTGGAGTTTTTTTATTTTTTTAAACATAGATATCCGGTGATTTCTACTAGTATACTGCATGCGTGTGCGCCTGATGTCGGCTACGCTACTCTTCAAATAGCACTGCAAACCCCCGAATCGCAATAGGAAAAGTGTGACACCATACACCGTGAACGTGTTAAAATAGCGATAATTACACCATACCAACTGGAATTTAAGTCCCTAGAGCGATACATTTAACATAGCCGAGCCTACAATAGTTCCAGGGTCCTAACCCATGTATATTCACAATTATAACGTCGAGATTGTTTCAGGGATGATTCCAGTCCTATTTCCATGGAGTTTCTGGGCCAGTCGGGTGGCTGTGTAACTTTTCTTGGCCCTGCATGACTCTCCTCCTCCCGGATACTTCCGTCAGGAAAACACGGGGAAAGAGGAACTGACCGAAACGCAAAGGGCCTGGAAGGCAGAGGAAGCTCTGCCATGCAGGCCCGACACGAACTGCGATTTTGGATTGGGGTCCGTGATATCGTATTAGGCTGCTTGCTACTTTCATGTTACATAGGATACATGTCAGGACCCCAGCTCGTCTGCAAATGTGACAGTCCAATCCTGCAGCCATGCAGTGTTGTCGTAAACCTCGTGGATGTTCGTCGATGGCAGTGTAGGCTACTGAAACCAAAATAGATTGAGCAAGTATATTTTGCCTGTCCATCTCGGTGTGGGATGTCCGGAAAAAAATCATGCCTTCGCAAAAAAAAACACTAATAATTTAAAATCAGTGTATAGGGTGTATTTAGGGTAGCCTATATATATTTTATGACATATTCATTACAGACAATTGGACTACAGTTTTGGTAAGGGGCTCGTTAGCAGTCTTTAAAACACCATACAGAATCAAATTACTTTTGTAAACTATTTGTATGTTTTTGGGGCTTCCTGCCTGGTCTTACATTTTTACACAGTGTAGTGTCCTGGAACTGTGCAGTTGTACTGGATGCACCTGTATCCAGTACAACAACTATGTGTTTTGGTTTGACTGTCACACAGCTGTACACTATTCCGTGGTCTAAAAATGATGTTTTTAATAAAAAAGGGACTCACTGAGATTACAATTATGTCTGAATGTCCTGACCAGTAACAATAATAATGGCACTAAGCAATTAATACGTTTTGGCTGGTCAATTATTTAATGATCATGTACCAACTTCCAGTGGAATCATCACATGAATGTGTGCTAAACGTTTTGTCTGAAGTAATAAGTTACAATAGAACCAAGGTCATTACATTGAACAGCAGTTTGATGATTTAATATGTAATTTGTGCATACATTATCCAATCCCAGGTGATGTTAAAGCAATGTTTGTGTGACCCCTTTAAACCAAATCATATGAGGCAGACTTTCTATTCCCCTTCCTCCTTTTATGCCTGAAAATGGCATTTCAGATTTTTTTGCCCTGTCTTTTTGCAGTCTTGTGCTTCTGCTTATTTTTCATCTTCTTTCCCTAATTTCTTCTCCTCATCTAACATGGAAGATTTAGGTAAGGCCTTAGTGACAGAGGAAATGCTAAGGAGGAACCACTGGCTTATAAGGAGAATGGACAACTTTTTGGGTTATCTGTTGGTTTTGTGTGTGTATGTGTGGATGTGTGTAGCATTCAGTAGTTGGGCAGATTTGTGCATTACTCATGCATCCTCAGGCCTCAGCGCCAAGCATTGTTCGGAGTGCCACTGAGTGCCCATTCCACTCTGCCACATTGCATGTGAGTGCATTCATGCATGTGATCTATGTGCCACTGAATTTGCAGAAGAATGCTTGTTTGTTTGTGATGAAAAGGAAAGAAAGAGACATACATCAGCTACGACAATATCTGGCTGAAACAAAATTAGATCTTGGCTTCACTCTTGGTCAAGCTGTTGAAAATGTTCCTTTTGTTTTGATAAAAGTAATTTCTGACTGTGTGTGTCAAATTTGCAGCTAGTGTTGGTGTATACTGCAGACTCAGGTCCTTAGGTCCATTCAGTCATTTGCCTCCTAAAGAGGCATCGGGCTATTTGGCAGAGGAATCCCAGAGCAAGGCTGGCAAAGATTACATGCTGCAGCACTGTTTGGCATCCCAAGCACTGGAAGGCTGGAAGTTTTTAGCTGACATGAGCATGTGTGTGTGTGTGTGTGTGTGTGTGTGTGAGCGCTGTGAAGATTTCTGCCTCTCTCCGTCTTCTTTTTTTCTCTTCACCTCAAACACAGAATATGCGGTTCCAGCCTGGGCCTGTAACCTAGCAACCCAAGTGGTGTGTGTCTTGAATAAATCAGACTTGTTCCCCCTCGGTCCTCCTCAGGGATGTTTCTGTTCCCCTCACCTCCATGCTATCACATCCAGGCAACCACACACACACACACACACACACACACACACACACACACACACACACACACA
>NC_045739.1:7837002-7842577 GCF_008692095.1 Etheostoma spectabile
CACACACACACACACACACACACACACACACACACACACACACACACAGAGAAACAAATGTCCATATGCTCACATGCTATAAACAGGCACACACAAGTAACTTTGTACAAAGTTGGAGCAGAAACTCTTGAAGTGTCTGATTGAGAACTGCCTCGGTCATCTGGAGTGGGTCCCTTCATTTAGTGGGAGTTATGTATCCGAGTTGTTCATGGTTTGCCGGGTGTCTGGTGAGTGTGGTCTACACATGCCTGGAGCCACATGTCTCGTCCCACCCACTGTTGTGTCTCTGCCAAGCTCATCACACTGCCACGTCCATCTGCACCACTCAACATCCAACGCACAGTTGACCAACACAGATACACTCAGATATTGTACACTTGAAAATGTCTTGTACTTTCTTTATATAATATAAAGTGTAAAAGTATCTTACTGACTGCAGCCTAGTTTTTTGTTTGTTTATATACACAAAGCTAATATGGCAACATTGCAGCAAAGATCTTAACAAAAATAATATAGCATCAAAAAGTAAAAAAAAGATGGAAAGTAACTCAAAGTCAGGTAGAGATGTTTATGTTACTGCATGAATTTAAAAAACAGATTAAAGAGAAGCAATATTAGATGTAAAATTACACTAATGGTTGGCAAAGATATTCTTTAAATAGCAGATGGGAAAAGTTTACACAAGATATTAGTTAAATATTCCCATTAAATGAATGTTGATTGCTTAATTTGCATAATTGTTTATAAGGCAGACTGCACCTTATTTCATCACATTATGAATAAAATTGGAAACTCAACAACATACATAATATACAGTGGTGGTACCCTAAAGTGTTTCCCTCTATGAGCCACTGGGTAATGAGATTCCCACTGCATTACTGTTTGTGCTAGTTTAACAGAGATAAGATGAAGAGTGTGAAATTAGTCATTATTGTGTGTGTGTGTGTGTGTGTGTGTGTGCGGGCATGCCCAGATGCAAACGTAGGTGTGTGTTAATGATAACGCTAGTATGTATTTATCTGGATAAGAAGCAATGCATTTTATTATCGGCTGTTCCCCCAAAATGTGAGTCATATGTGTGGATGGACAAAGGCTTCACGAAGAGAACCCGATCTCCTTGCCTAAGTAGGCTTCTTATCTAGTGAAGTCTGGGAAAACATGCAAATGATGGGGGAAGGAGATTCATTCTATACTGATAATCCATGGGTGACGGATGATATGAAATGAATGTGAGTTGCACCCCTTTTGTTCTTTTGTTTAACTTTTTTTTCTTCATCTTAAAGAAACACCTCCAGCTGAAGTGCCAACTGCATCCAACTGGGCTCATGTAAATTGGCAGAGGCAATGTTGTTAGCAATGGATACGCGCCTCAGCGCATCTTCTACGGAAAAAAAGCTAGTTGTCCTGATCGCTGGGTTTGAATTCCCTCAGAGCACTGGCTGTCTCTAATAGGCCGAAAAGACTGAAAGCCTGAAAGGATGAATGGCTTTTGTTGAAGCATCCAAGGTTGGACACAAAGAGAAAGGCAGTGGGTGCCGTGTGTGTGCGTGTGTGCGCACTTGCGCATGTCAGCTCTCGAGCCCTTATGGGTTAGATTGAAGTAGCAGGAAGTGGAAGGGAGACAGAAATACTCAGCCATAGCTGCTTCTACCTCCAGGCCAGTAAAGCAGAGCATAGAGGTACACGACACACACAAAATGACTTCAGCACACACAAATACACTCATGCATAGACACATACTATGCATACACACATGAACCAGATTTACAATAGCTGCTAACGGGCACTCTAAACAATATATAACTTTAAAAGCTCAGTAACATTAAGAGTTATACACTTGCAAGTACACAATGGACATAGGCGGGTTACTGTGAATATGAAGAACACTTTGCTGGAGAAACAATATGGGCTTTTTCTCCATTTATTTTAAGGATGGCATGCTTCTCTCTCCTGTAATCATACACAGTATATACAGTATTTGAAATTTCCATTAGAGTTGTTTGATCGCTGTCACATTGACACTAGCTTTAGCTAGACTACCGTGGAGTCAGCCATAGAATGAGTGTATATAGTATGAAGAACTTTCTTCTAATTTTTTTTTTAATTATATTTTGGGCTTTTACGGACTTTTAAATGATAGGATAGCTTGAAGACAAGAAAAAGGGAGAGGGGGTGACGGCATGCAGCAAAGGGCCGCGGGTCAGATTCGAACCCGGGCTGCTGCCAAGAACTCAGCCTACATGGGGCGCACATTGTAGTGGGTGAGCTTGAAGTCGTCCCAAGAACTTAATTCTTGCGATATTTTCGTCCGCCATTTTTGCATTGGAATACAGTAGATGTCTACTGTTTGAATACCACAACTTCATGGGTACTCGATGAAGGAGCCAGTGAACTGTATGTCAATCACAGCTCATCAGGGAGAGCTGCTCATGTCTGAAACCTCTGCATAGTCAGCCATTTACATGCTTTTTTGTAAAAATGTTGTTTGTTGCCCTCGTTCTCTCTCATTCTCTCGGTCTTTCTGTGTCTGCTCTCTCATTCTGTGTATTTTATTCTGCAGTATTTGCACTTGGGATACATAACAATGAGAACACACGCTGTGTGAGCAAACACAATCACCGGGAGCCCAAAGAACTGTAGAAAATGCGCCGCGGCTGCAATGCAGTAGTTTCACTGTACAATGAAGATTAGCGGGGCAGCGTGGATCTAGCTGTTGATGGTTATAATGAGAACAATGACTGATGAATGACTATGATGAGGCAGGTTGGGATGATGATGACAACGATGATGATAATGATAATGTTGATTGTTGTCCCTCCCCTCTTAGGCCTCCGGGCCACGGTGGTGTGGTTGAGAAGATGGACAGGATGAAGATAATCAAGCGGAGGCTGTCCATGTCTCTGCGCAGCGCGCGGCCTGTCGACGACTCCCTGTCAGAGCTGGCAGAACAGATGGCGTTGGATGAGCCATCCGCAGCCAGGGAAAATGGTGAGACACGGGAACAAGTGCACTCACACACAGGTAAACACAAGTACCTTATCCAGTGCCATCACACAAGCATCCAATATGCATGAGGGGACCTATTTCAAACTTTGCAGCTGACACAAAAACTTTAGAAACTTTCTTGGGAATAACTTTATATTATCGTTATTATATCAGTATGCTGCATGTCAATACTGCATCTCTGCTCATAACAGAAGAAAAAGAAGAAAGCTTTTAGCGATGTAGCGAGTGTTATTATAATGAAGAGTAATTGTATCACCTCCATGATCCTCCGGGGAGTCCCACAAAGTGATTAGTTTGACTCCAACATCTGTTATGGCTAGCGTCTTACAACACAGGAGCAGCCACTTTATTAAAGAGTTTCTCATGTGTTCCAACAGCTCAACACCATCATTTGGAACTTTTTGAATACATAAAGGAGCATTAGCCAATGTTGTTGACTTCAAATGCTGGAGATAATCAAAATATAGGTCATAACTGATCATCGCAGGACATGCAGGAAGCAAAACTATGGTAGCAGATTTTACACTGTATGACTTCCATTTACAATGGACTCCTTGAAATAATGTATTTGTTAATGGAAATATCTCATAAAACCTTTAACATCTTCACCTCATCATCAGCTTCATAACCATCACTTCACTGTGTGCTTTGCTTCACTAGTTGATCATCAAGACTGGTAGGAGTTGTATACTGGAAATGTATTGTGTATTCACAAAGCTTTGTTATGAATTCACATACATTCATTTGTGTATTCAAATGAGCAAAAGAGAATAACTCGGAAAAAGCAATGTCATTCTTAGAAACTCTGGGAGCCATCTGCTGGGCATCCTCTAGGATTGCAGTTCCCCTCTTTAGAAAAATCAGAGACCTTACCTGACACAAAAGCTGTGCACGTGTATGATTGGTTGTTGTGTGTGTTCGCCTCCTATTCCGGCTCCATACAGAAACCAGGTCAGAACACAGAGCGAGACAGGTTGCCTCTTTTTCAGCAGAGGCTTTGTCTCAGAGAAAAGACAGACAAGAACAAGAAAAGGCTCAGTGTTCAAATATAGCTGTGCTGTTTTTTTATGCTGGAGATGTTGGCTGCTTTGCAGTTTGGATACAAGGAGCAATTATGTTTATTCTCTGTTACTAGTTGTTGTTATTCCAGCTCCTGGGCCGCAACATCCATACATCTACCTTATTAATTTCACTCCCTGCCATATCTCTCCTCCTTCTTCTCCTCCTCCTCCTATTTTTACATGCCTCTCTTTAGTCATAGCTCGAGCTATGTCAGTTCATTTTGAGAGAGCGCTCAGAGCAAGGAAGATAGAGGCGGATGGAGGAAGTGATGTAGAGGATGAAGAGAGGGACATTAAACTTTAACCACTGCACTACATTTTGTTCTCATCAAATCCACTCTTGCCCTTTCTCTTTGCCGCATCACCCTGCTGACCCCCTTGCTCTATGTATTTTTACTCAGGCTTTGCAAAAGAGTGGTAAAATACTCACATTTTTCAAAGTGCTAATTAGTACTGACCTCAGAGCTGTTCTTTTAGGGTGTTCTTGGAGGACCTGTGCAGGCGTGACTGTGAGAGAATCGTGGGAGGATTTAAGAGGAACATTAAACCCTGATGCTTACGGATCACAGTGCAATTTACATTGCAATGTGGTGGAAATTGGGGATTATTTGAAAGACAGGAGATGTAGCATGTAGGCTTTCACCCATATTCTGCACAAGCGATTCAATAATACTAATAAAGGTGAAAAGAAGGTGATGATACCTGCATGCTGACCAGGTGTCCAACACAAAAAAGTTAGTTGTTTATTCATAAGCTTAAATTTGACCCACAACATTCAGTTAAATGGCTACTCCAGTCCTTCCATCAGTGTTTTCGGTTTTTCCCTTACCTCTGTGGCCTGGCGTCTACATTTACGTTTGCATGTCTCTTTTTCTTTGCTCACTGTTCTTTAAAATCAGTCTTTATCCGCTGATGACTCAAAATCTTTTCCACTATGCATGCTTCATTCCTCATACACTTTCCATGGCTATCTCTGTTACTGTGTGCCACAACGGTTTCCTCTTCATGAGTACAGCATCTGTATGAATTCCCGCCATTTTATCTGACATATTGTACTGTTTCTAAATGTTCTGCTACCTTTCAGTGTCTGGTCTTTGTGTGACCTTGTCGTCTTTTTTTCCCCTCTGTCTCTTTTTCTCCTGTTCCTTCCTACAATTTCTGTCATCTGCCTGTCTCTATTTTGTCCTTCTGAGCTGTGTCCTCACTTTCTCGCCTTTTTCTCGCACTTTCTTCTTGTCGCCCCTCATTGTGTCCCTCACCCTGGCTGTCTGCCTGCATCATGTGTCTCAGAGCCCATGGTGGTGTGCGCCGTGCACCCTCCCGCGTCACACAGTGCCCCCTCCTTCCTGCGCCAGTATGCCGGTCACCTGGGCCGCACCGCCCTGCGCAGAGAGCCGGGCGGGGGGCTGGAAAGAGACAGAGCCTACCTGAGCCTGCACAGGACTGGATCTCTGGGTACACATGCACGCACGCACGCACACGCACACGCACACACACACACACACACA
>NC_045739.1:7842587-7858215 GCF_008692095.1 Etheostoma spectabile
CACACACACACACACAAAAACACACACACACACACACACACACACTAGCCTGTAGCAAATTCTATTCTAGAAGTCAATCAGTAGAATAATGTAATATTTAGCTGTGCATTTGTAATACTGCAGCAATACTGCCACCTGTGGTTGGAAAATCACGCACACAATGACATGCATTTGTAGGGGTGGAGGGTTTCAGTGTAAAACCATATTTACTGACACAACTCCCAACATTTACTATGAATCTGTAGGGCTTAAAATCTAATGACCTTAATCCAACTGTCACAACACACAAACACACACACAAACACACACACACAGACACACAATCCATTAGCTAAACTCCACCTCCAAATTAATATTACACCCATATGCTCACACATTCACTTTCTCCTTCTGTCTTTATTATGTAATGGAACGTGTGGTTTGTTGCTATATGGATCCCAGTAATCTCATTTCCCACTGTGGCAGAACGGCTTATATCAGGAGCAGTGGGATGGAGTGGAAAAGGGAAAGTCAAAGATGGAGAGAAATGGGAGATGCTGAACACGTGGATCTTGGAGATGGGTTGAGAATTAAATGGAGCTTAGAAAATGGCGAGAGATTGATTACAGGAGACTGAGAGATAGAGAAGGAGAAAAGTATAGATGAAAGGACGGAGACAGCAGCGTGGTGGGAGTGTGTTAGTTTCACAATGGCTCCTTCAGGAGTCATATTAGCTTTGTGTTGTGTATCCCCTGTCCTCAACTGAGTGAACTGCAGATAGACCACAATAAGACTCTTGGCATCCATTGAACAGTGGCTGACTAGAGAACTAGTCTTGAATCAGGAGCTTACAGTTCATTGTGATCCTGAAAGCTGGGAATACAATAAGAATGGGTAGATGAAATGTAGATGATCCCTGTAAATTAATTAACACTATTTCTAATATGATGCATGAGATTCGGTACCAATACCAAAACAATACATTTTTCACACAGTACTTTTACGATTATAAACATGTTTTTCAGTTTATCTCAAATGTTAAATGCTGTCTCAACACAAGAAGCTGTAAAAAGAACTTAACTGGGTAGAATAAAATTGTATATATGAAATCAAATAAATAGTACATTTGGTTACAAATCAAACCAGACAATTGATGGCAACTTTGATTATTTTCAATACTCTACTGTGTAGGGACACATTTTAGTTAGTACCTAAAAAGTACTCAGCCATGCAGTAATGGAATGCAAATGTTAATCTTTGGAGTTAATGTGGGGTGTTTTTGAGAAATTCAACTATTCCTCATGTTTCTCCTGCTTTGAGTCTTTGTGCTAAGCTAAGCGAACCAAACCATGTCCTTCATATTTGACAACGGATAGGGTATACAGTAAGAGTGGTGTCCAATCCCCTCATCTTACACAGATAATTTCCCCAAACCTTTTACCAAAAGTTTCAACATGACAAATGGTAGAACACAAAAATGTATCTATTTATCTACTTAACTATCCACATGACAAGGACAAAATCTATGGATATCAAAATCGCTAGAATGTATTGGCACAGATTGATGGTGTTTAAGAGATGAGGAAAATGAAATGAATATGTAGAAATACCAGTAATAGCATACAGTATGTAAGAAATTGGTTATGTACCAGACTTAAACCCACATACTACATTTGGTCTGGCAAAGAGACTTCATTCTGTGAAATCCACAGCTGTCTCTGAGCTCAGAAAAGCTTTAAAATTGACGGTGCTTGACTCAGAACCTAGAATAGATGTGTTTCTGTTATTAAAATCGTGATAACGTGTAGTTTGAAATGTAAAGAGGTATGCTGTGTGTGTGTGTGTGTGTGTGTTTCACACTAGTTACTGGTTGTGCTGACTCATTGTGTGCCACTCAGCATACAGAGCATGTCACACTCTTTAATAGAGCAACATGATGATGCAATCTCTCTTTGCTGCTGCACTAAAGAGCTTGCCCACCCTTTCTCTCTCTCTCTCCCCTTATTCTGTCTTTCGCTAACTTGCTCTAAGATTCAATTAAATTCCCTTTTCATCTGTGCAAGTGGGCCTGACTGCGGGGTTTTATGCGAATGTTAGAGGCGTTTGGCCAGTTGCCAGATGGAGAGAGGGCTTTTACAGGTTTGTGATTCATCTGTTGCTAACTGAGGCCAACACCCACTCCTACCACACTGTACTTACAGTGAGGAAAGATGAGCACTGCACTTTTCGGTTTTTGCTTTTCACAGCTACCTCATCTCTTTCTCTCTGGGAAGATCTGTAGTTACACTGTTGAGGATTAGTCGGCCCTCCCATCTGTTTTACTGAGAAAAATGCCCCTGCTGAAAGCGGCATACTCACCTCAAAACCCATCGCAGACTGCTATTTCTAATACTGTCACAGATGTCTCCTCATGTTCTTTTCTCCCTTCTGTCGCTTTCTCCCTATATAAATCAAAATACTAAATTTAACCTCCAGATAAAAGCCCAATGGGGCAAAGGTAAAAGATGGAAAGCTTTTCAGACAACCCTTTTTTCCCTCTGTGTATTGCACACCATGAGAGACCTTGTCTGTGCTAGGGATTTATTGTAGTGCATTAACACTACATTAATTGCTGTAGCCCTTTCTCTCTAGCTCCTTACACTCACACTAACCCTACTCTCGCACTTCCAGATTCAGATTTGATAAGAACAATGGAGTGGGCTCCTTTTATGTAGTTGATCTTGTAAGCTTTTCGTGTGTGTTAGGGCTTTCTGTTACATTAGCGTATGCTTGAGGCACAGGAAAGATGTTGCTAAAGTATGCTGGGAATTTTCAAAGCTATAAATAGGAAAGGAAGCGATGTGAAGCATTGGGGACCAGCACATACAAACCGGTAGCTGACAATAGCTAGCTCTGGTCCCGCTAATTGGATAATAAGATTCCTTAGATGCAGATAAAAGCTTTAGAGGTAATTACTGTAGTCCCCCTCCATCCACCTTCCAGCCTTGTAAGTGTGTTTCTGTGTGTGTGTGTTCCTCAGGGATTGTTGTTGCAATGCCCTTTGATTTTTATTGTCTCACTACTGGAGGATAACTGGTATTTATGGTAAAACAACACAAAATATTTTTTTAAATTGGAAACTCAAATACAGCCAAGCAAATTTGACAATAAAGAGGTTTCAAACAAGTTGGCAAGAAAAAGTGACAGTAAACGAGACCTTGGAGGGAGTAAAAGGCTGTGTGGAAGGGGCTGCGAGGCAAGAGAGAAATCCTTGATGTATGTAGTTGCACTTGTGAATACAAAGAGACAGGGAGACAGTGATGGGTGGAGGGCTGAGCTTTTGTCCTTGACTTTTTAAGCTCAAGGATAAAGCACTCAACATCAATATATGTCTGTCAATGAGCTGTAAAAGTATGCTGTAGAGTAATGCGCCCAAAGAAAATAATAACCATGCGCCTCATGTAGATTAGCTGAAGTGAACACTGCACCCTTACCCAAATATTTGTTTTAATACACCTTCCTCCAATTATCAGATTAAAAGTGTTTTCAAATTGTTATTGTATTGTAGATAGAGTTATTAAAGCCATTATTTAATATTGACATTTAGGGTGTGAGAGCTTTTTTGCATTAGCATGTTTTATCAGTTAAAGCTGACAAGACAACCTAATTATTGACATTGAAGGGAGAGGTAAGATAAAAAGTATTAATGCTTGAGATTATTACGGAATTAATATTATTATTATTATTATTATTATTAGGAAATGTGGCATTTGATTTTTTTTGTATCTTGCTGCCATTTTAGATAGAGTTGCCATTCACCACTTCTTTGTATGGTAGTTTCTATGGTGGGATTGTCCACGGTTCCATTGGAGGAAATATTAATGCGCTCACACAAATTTTTTCCGATGTTGAAGAAAAGAGCAAACAGCCAACACACTGGTAGTAGTAGCAGCATATTTAAGTAGCTCTCTTTCTCCTGTGGAAAGTCCATTTGAACATCCTGGACCTGTTGTCCAGTAGTGGAAGACGTATTTACTTTCACACTGTGAAAATAAAAGTTCCGCATTCAAATTTCAAAATGATACCATTGCAAAAGTGCATTATTATTAGCAACAAAAGGTACATAAAGTATTAAAAGTAAAAGTACCCATTAGCCAAATATTTATGCATTAACATGTAAGTATTTATTTAATGTTTCAGTTGGTTGAGGTGAAGCTAATCCTAACTGCTTCATATACTTGTTTGGCTTATTTACCGGTAGCCTAATCTATAACAAAGCATCATATTTTGTAAATTGATCAAATGTTTTGTATGTAAAATCCTAATCTGATATCTATGTTAAATAATGTAGTGAAGTATGAAGTACTAAAAGTAAAAATACAAACACCTCAAATCTTTTTCCTAAAAAACACTTAAACTGTCAAACATATCCAAGCAGTGAAGTCTTCACAAAACTATGTTATCCCGCCTTTCTGTCGGTCCACTCATATACATTCTCTCCATGACTAACAGCCCCTCGCTTTATTCTTTAGATGGTTAAGTGTCCTGTTGCAACAGCAAATAGATCAGTAGTGGGACCTTTAAGCCCTTGGTGCTTGTGTTACAGCCCCCCTCAGTCCATCCTGCACAATGTAGTTGGAAGGAACATTTGGGATCTGTGCAAAGAAAACACAGGTGTTTTCAAGTACAGTGAAACATCCATCAGGATTAACACTGTTACATCCTGCTACATAGTTCCTTGTTTTATTTGTCTATAATTAATGTGTGTTTCTTCATAATGTGTTTGCTCTGCAGGTGTTTCACATAGACCCATGTACAGTGTTACAGTGTTACAGTGTTACAGTGTCACAGTGTCACAGTGTTACAGTGTGTGTGTGTGTGTGTGTGTGTGTGTGTGTGTGTGTCCGTAACCGTGTCTGCAGTGCCATTTATAAGGGATGGTGCGTGTGTATGTGTGCACATGTTAAGAAGGAATAATGGCCCGTGCTTTAGGTCCATGGGGAAGGACGGAGGGAGAAGAAGAAACAGGAAGGTGGAGAGAATGTATGAGAGGGGGAAGATGGGAGCTAGAATACTAGAGGCGTCACTCAAAAGCCTCAGGGTTTCAATTTCTGCGCTAGAGAGTGATAAGGACGAGGAGGAAAAGGGTGGAGAGGAGGGAAGGAACAAGAGCGAGAGAAGGCGAATGAGATGGAGCGATTGTGATGGAGTGCAAGAAAGAGGCAGAAAATGTGATCATTGGCTCCTGAATAAAAAGAGAGGATTGTACTGTATATTCAACACCGTCTCTGGACCCAGACGGAGATAGGAAAAACAAGGGAGGGAGAGATAGAGACAGGAGGAGGGTGAGAGAGAGAAAGAGAGAGAGAGAGCAAGAGAGAGATTGGTATCACATGAGAGGGAGGAGAGTAATAACAAGGTGAAGGGAGGGAGTAAAAGGACTAACAGCACTGATATGGGCGCCAGAGACAAGGAGGGAGCAATCGACAGAGGGGAGTGGAAAGAAAGCAGCACAACAGCCTGAATAGAGTGGTGTGCTGAATAACAGAACAGGGAGGAGATCTGACAGAAGGAGAAACACATCAGGAAAAAGAAGAAGACACTGGCCTGGAAATGAAAAAGTAAAAAGAAAAAGAGAGTGTCAGATAGTTGAACAGCAGATGGATGAAAGTGTTTTTCATTCTGGGAGGAGCTGTAAGTTTGGTGTGTGTGTGTGTGTGTGTGTGTGTGTGTGTGTGTGTGTGTGTGTCTCTGTGTGTGAACTATATAGATGGAAGCAGAACACCTGTTATTCTGAGTTGATGGGGTGTTAACAGTTTTCAGCTTGCGTGTTTAGGACTGTCTCTGCAGCATTTTGCCTACCTGCACAGGGTTTGACCTTCCCCAGTCAGCAAGCAGAGTTTGACTGCAGAGAGAAAAAGAGCGAGAAAGGAGGAGAGGTGGAGAGAGGGAGTGTCTCAGACAGAGGGAGAGAGAGCATGTTGAAGTGGAGTAGTAGCAGAGGGAGTTGTTGCATTGTGATTAGTGTTCGTTCCTGTACAGTGTGCACTGTCCTCCCGATGTAAGACCTGTTCTCTACTGCATGGGACTGTCCTGGGGATCCAGAGACAGCCTGAAGATTGGATTTTGCCCTTAAACAGCTACAACTCCTGAAGCCTGAGTCCCACCCAGACCCAACCCAGACTGGACTCAAGTGATTTTCACTCCTCGAAAGGCCCAAATTTCTCTTTCGGCTCTTTCTGAAATGTCTCTTTGAATTTTTAATCACACTTCTAACTGTAGTTTTTTGAATCCTCTGGAACATGGATATGTCAGGCACCCCCCAAGGGGGCTCTGCACGGGCTCCCAGAGGTGGAGACTCAAAGATGGGGGAGGTTAGAATGGGAGAGGGGATAAGAATGGGGGAGAGAGACACCCCTCTCAGGCTGTCACCTTTCCGTATGCTTCGTGTGCTGGACTCATGTCGTCCTCCAGGAAACCGTATTGGTGAGTCTCATCACTGTCTTTTTTTTCAAGTTCATCTAGATCCTGATCCTCCATTTCATTGCATCCAGACTATAATGATGGCATACGATTACATTGGTTTTTATAACAATATGTACAAGTTTGATAGATTTTTCAGAGGTAACACGTTTAATAGATGATACTGTATGTAACTCTACATCTTTGTGCCATACAATACTTGTATTTGCAGTGCATTAACACATGGACTATGTCTTAGTATACTTGTTCCACTCTGTGGGACAATAAATTAGAATCAAACTTGTGTCCTGAAGTTTTATTAGATACAAAGACATGGATATATGTGAAATAGCTTTCTTTTAGAATCTGCTGATCCTACAACTTTGAACATCTTATTAAAAATATTGTTTTTATTATTAATATTATTTACTTTTTTTGGCTGGTTTTAAGATTAAAGATGCAGTATGTTGGCCCAGGGCGCATTGGTTTCTTAAGGGAACCCACGGACGCTGAGGAGAAGTTAAGCGTTCTTCAAGTTCATCTTTTGAATTTTTGGATCCATTTGCTTGTCAGCATAAGGCTGTGTTATAGCTATTTCTGCCGCTCATTCCAAATCCAGACAATAGGCTGACTTTTGTTTAAAAAAAAAAACTGTTTCACAACCTCTGGCCTAAGAGCAAGAAGATGTGAAATGGTTCATTGCAGTGGCTATTCATTTTACCAGTGCACCCTTAAACAACCCACTGAACTCGATGACCGGCCTAGCCCAGGAAGGGCGCATGACAATAAATTCCCAAGATTTCCATTAATCTTTGAAGGGCTGTTGAAGTGAATCTTATACTTACTTTACTTTTTTAACATCCTTTCCACTGAATATTTCAGTCATTTTCTGAGGAACTTCCAGCTAAGTGGAGAACATGCAGAGTTGGGTTAATAGAATAGACCTAAAAGCGGCCCATTCACTCTTCCAAACATGCTAGCAGGGAGTCAACAACCCTAACTAGGCCAGCCTGACTCCACACAGGGAGGCAGTGGTAGCTCATGACATTTACTGTGTGCTCTTAGTCTGCTATGTAAATGGAGCAGAAAGAACCTGCAGGAGACTGGAAAATAATGTCCAGAGTGATCAAGAAGTGTATGTGCGTGTGTATGTGTGTGTGTGTGTACGTACTTGTGTGTACTTGTGTGTTATTTTGAGGATAAAAAGTGTGCTTGCTGTATGTGTCAGCAGAACAATTTTGCATCACGTTGTTTCGAGGCCCAGGTGATGGAATCTTCCTCCCAGGTCAGTCATCTAGTCTGATCCACCTGCATCTCCTTGACTGTTTAAGCAAAGAGATCAAGATCAAGATCTCTCCAAGTGAGACAGACCTGTGACATAATAGCAGTACTGGATACTCACTCGTTGTGAGCGTGTGGTCGTGTGTGCGTCTATCCCTATGTAGATATCCTGGATCAATTTCCCCTCACTCTGGTATCAGTTAACTTGAGTTTAATATTTCACCATCAGGGTTGATTCCCGATATCACTACTGACTGCTCAGTTTTCTTACAAAGCTATTCTGTATGCATACCCTGTATTCTTGTGTCTGGCTTTAGAGGCCACAGGCAGTACGTCAGACTTGTGTTTTCCTAATGAGCATATGCTGCTTTTGTCAACAGATAGTTAGACCGGTGGACAGGATGTAGGCTGAAATTAGCAGCTGGCATCTACACAGGTAGTAGACTGCTTGCTAGCTTAAAGCCGCCTACACATGATCAGATAAAACCGTGGGGTAGGGCGCAGAATATATTGCCGGCGCCAAGGCAAAGTGTAGCGCAGGTATATGTCATCATTGCTTATGGCTTTGGTTGCGCCTTGAAAGGTTAGTGGCAACAAAGTCAAAGTTGAAATAATTTGAACTTTAAGTGCAGCACTCAGTGCAATTTTGATCAGTGCGCCATGCCAAGCAAGTTGTCTCCACTGCTCTCCCCATAGGAAAATAATGGCACAGCCATCAGGGCAGGGGGCATGTGATTAGCTTAACAGTGAGAGGTCTGTGACTTCACCAAACAATGTCATGAAAAGTAACATTATGAAATAAAAGGTAGCATGAAATATAAGTGTTATTGGTGAAGAACAACAGGGAACATTGAGTCCATATTCTATCTTTTCCATTCTTTAGCCCGATGGTAGAACTCATAGACTACCTGATCCAATCCTAACCTTAACTACAGGACAGGGACACACACAAATTACATATAATCAGCCTCAGGTGGTGTTGTCCCTTTCCACAGCTGACAGACAATATAGTTGTGCAATATAATAAATAGCTTCACCTATCTGGCGCTTAATCACTCTGTCTCATGGCTGAGGTGTTACAGTTACTGAGTTTCCTCTCATGAAGCAGTTTCTTCCACCAAACACAAGACACACACACACACACAAACACACACACATACTGGATGTGCTGTGCATGACCCAGACTTGAAAGCAGGCACCATACACTGAAACCCAAAGAGAGACCCTTCCCCCCACACACATTACATACACCATTGATGGAAGTAGTCCTGTCTGCTGCACTGTGACTCATTAATCAGATGGACTCTGAAGCAAATGGAGGTGTGTGTGTAGGTGGGGGGGGTGGCAGGCAAAGATGGGAAAGCTCTCATTGCATGCAGGGTGATATCGATCTCTGACCTCCTCATCTTACCAATGGAATTTAATACACGCTTGGCTAGCACGTGGGGCAATCTATCAACTGGGGATTGGGATTCTACTATGGTTTTCTCAGATGGGTAAATCTAAAGAAAGACAAAAGGGTTGTGTTCGCTGATGGGTATATATGGAGAGAGTGAGGAGGAGAGGAGAGCAAAAGAGGTTTTGTGCAAAACAACAAAACAAAAAAGCAGTCCAAAAGACTTGAGTTGAATTAAAAAGTACAGCGCAATTCCTGACAATAGCAGTCTGTTTGTGTCTCTGTGTGTTGTAGGTATTGTTCATGAGAATGTGAAGATGGGTTCCGATGGGGAGAGCGACCAGGCATCTGGGACGTCTTCTGATGAGGTCCAGAGTCCAGTCAGGGTCCGTATGAGGAATAACCACCATCGACGCATCTCTAATGAGGTATTGGAAGTCAGACACATGTCACAGATAACGCTTTGGCTCCTGCCACGCACACTCCTTCACTATGCAGCATTTGCTACACTCTATTTAGGGAACTTTATGCGTGTGTTAGATGGTCGAGCTAAACTCCAAGTTATCAGCTGATATTAGCTTATGCAAATATCTGTTTATATGTCGGCGGATAAGTCACAATATATTGAAGAACAGTAATGCTAAACTATGGTTTGAGGTAATTTAGAAACTGTTAGCATTGCATGGTTTGTCCTACAATTTGCAATGTAAAATGTCCTGTTTAATTTGTATATTGGTCACCATTTAAAAACAAACTCTAAAGCATCTGTATCACAATTGTTTATAACTTGATAATGTTTTTTTTATAAACTCCCAAATATCGTCATCAGTGTTGGCCTCAAAAATCTAGTATTAGTAGGGCTATAGCAGATGGCAAAAAAGTTACTTTGAACACTACTCAGGTCATTTCTTTTTATCTGGCAGCTATCTAAATGTACTTATTTTCCCCCTGTCTGTGCAATGTATGATCATAGTTAGCTCATTTCCTTCATCAATATAATCTATTGCCTAACTTTTGAGTTGTTTATTCATTTAATTCAGTATTCAATTATTTTAATTCAATAATTCAGGTATATCATTTGGTGATCTACTACAGTCTACAATCTACTATAGTCAATCGTGAACAATTTGGAACCCAGAACTGGGTTTAGTGTGACCAGCTTTTACACACAGTGTGTCGCCTGTCTACGTCAGTGCACCTGTACAATCCGTGGACAGGTATCGTTGCTATTTGTTGCTTTGTTTTGCCACATCCCTGAGTATGTGCTCATGTCTCAGCCAGAGTGTGCTTGCATATGTGAGTGTCTGTTTGAAGGAGTTGCAGAGTGATGAGTGCAGCAGGATCACAGGAAATGCCTCTGGACACACAGGCTGCTGCCCCTGATTGCTGTGAACAGTGGAAGAGACTAATTTAGACCATTTTTATCACAGAGAGGAAGAGTGGAGGGTTGGGGGTGAAGGAGAAGAAAATGCTGGAAGGAGAGGGTAATTATGGAAGTAGGAATAATTATTGGTATTACAAAGAAAGGGGAGATCCAGTGGAACAGTTAAGGAGGTGATAAGAGGGAGAAGGAGATATGGAGGACAAAATGACGGGAGAGAACCAAAAAACAATGTTTCCTCTCAGCCATCACCCTCCGTTCCCCCCTTCCCCCCTATCTGCCTTTCTTCCCTCAGGAATCTGTCCATTCCACTCATACTTTCCCCCTCCTCCTCTTTTTTCCTCCTCCTCTGAGCATGTGGATGGCACTCTACCACAGTGCCAGCCTCTCTCTCTCTCTGTCAGTGCGCAGTCATGTGGCAGGTCAGAGACATGCATTGTGGAAAACGTTTGTGTGTGAGTGTATAGAAAGACACGTTTAAGGAGGACAATGAGGGAGTTACTAGAGCTATTCTGCATTGTGAGTATGGGGACACGTGTTTTTGTGTGTAAATGTTTTGTGTGTGGGTCTTTATTCAACCAGTGAATAAGAGGGCTTGGGTGTCATTTTGTCCATTGTTACCCTTTTTAAAAGGAGTATAGATACTTCATGCATTTTGTTTTTGTTATCAGAAGTCACTGGCTTTATGGTTTGCTTGAAATATGAAGTGAATTAGTGTATTTTTCTGGGAATATTTTGCAGTTTTTGTGTGTCGTGTGGTGTTGCAGTGCTTGTCTTCTGTTTATTTTACTCTTTTATGATTCAGACATTCAGTGGAGCTTACAATCGTACAAATTACTCAGGTCAAAGTGTGCAGGTCATGGTAGTACATGTGTTTTTGACTTATTTTTCACAATACACTATGCAGTCTCCAGAGCATTGGTTAACGTTTTCAGTTTGTGTGAGTGTATATTTTCAAGGTGTATGTTTAATCTTTACAGTAAGTGTCACCGTCCTTAAAGTGACGGCTTGTATGTAATACTGCATGTTGTTATGTTAGCCAATGAGCTTCGATAAAACCATTAGAGGCGTAAAATCCCTCTGCCTTTCATCTTCAGGCATACTTACATTTCTTTCCCTCCCACTAACGCTCCCATGTAAACACACATATCATTTCACACACTTACATCAAGGACACATACCGTGGGGGTTTTGGGACTAGGCCAGCCAGCCATTGCTGCCATGGAAACAATGTGGGATTGGCACCTTGCCAGTGAACATGTCCTACATGGATAACACATAGGAGCAGAAAAGTAGCATCACAAAAATGTAAGTTGTATTGAAGCAAGGGCTGGGAAGGGAAAAGTTATTCCAGCTGATTATTGTAGTAGGTAATTTAGAGGTATTCACTCTACGTGAATTGTGCTACGTAAAACCGTACGTACGCAAATTCCATCAATAAAAAAAACAAATTAATGATGACTCAATTATAATCCTCAAAATAAAATTTTTAAAATGGGGTCATCTTCAGCAAATAGTTCACAGAACAGTACACACACTCAAATAGAAGTCAACTACACTAGGCAGAAGCGTAGAGCATCAAGAAGAGCAACCACGGCTTGAGAGAGATGTTTGATGCCAGATCCCCGTGATCAGTTTAGTCATCAAAGAATTGTCAAACCGCCAAGAAATATGATAATGTCAGGTGAATAGGTGATGAACACAAAAGACTTGACTGATGGGGTGACAATGGTTGGTTAATCCACTAATCCACTGGTCAAGTCTTTTTGAGATGGTCAAAAATGTGACTGGCTTCGTTCATGTGTTACAGAACTTTAAAAGATGTCAAATAACATAAATCATACATCAATATCTATTCAGGCCTCAGTGGTATAAAATTGTAAATGGACAATTGTTTTAAATGTGTAAGGTTAGGGTTTCAGTTTAAGAAAATAAACCATGATTGATTTATTTTAAGCTGTTATTTACATGTGATTTATATTTAATCTATTTTCTTCCCCTTGAATACCCCCCTTTCTTTCTTTCTCTCTGTTTCAGGACATAAACAAACGTTTGTCTCTCCCAGCTGATATCAGGCTACCGGAGGGCTACTTGGAGAAGTTTGCCATGAACAGCCCACCCTTTGACAAGCCCATGAGCCGCAGGCTACGGCGCGCTTCATTGGTCAGTTCTCAATGTGTTTGTGTGTATATTATATATATATATACTGTATATGGAACTTGAAGCAAGGTTCTTTGAGTTGGGGTCAGGGGCATTGGAAGGGAGGTGGGCACCCCCAGTTCCCTTCCAGTGCCCTTCCAGTGCCCCTGAAGTCCCCAGAGAAGTGCCCCATAGTCCCTGCCATCAGGCTCCAGAGGTGGGGGTCGTGCTCCAGGGCCCCCAGACCCACTGCTTTTGTGATTTGTTGGTAAAAACTGCATGGGTACTTTTGTAAGTACAGCTGGGTGAGTGCTGCTCTTTTGCTGCTGCTTTGTTTCAAAACAAAAGTAATATGAAGTTTCAATGCCATTGTGCACAACTGAAATGGCTGACTAAGGACATTATTCCTTCTGACACGCAGAAAACACGTAAACATAGACTCATTTTAAACACTTTTGTTACGAGTTATGCTAAAGAGCTTACAATGGCTCAGTAGGGGGATGAATTATGGATTAATTTTGTATTATGTATCCAGGCCAAGAGCATTATGGGTATAAATCTGGAGGTGGGAGGGGGGGGCTTGCTACTGGATGGATAGAGAGGGGGATGATGGGTAGAAATAGGCAGACATTCATGAATATGCAGCATTTCCCTTTATACCCCTTTGTATTGCTGCAGAAGAACTGCTCTTTCACTTGGTTTTATTTTGGTCACACTTCATTTCACATTTCACATTTCACATTTCTTTTGTTTCTTTTTCGTTACAGTGCACTGTTAAGTAAAGCAAAAGTGCACTGATCTCTGTTTCACTTATTCTCTCTTACATGCTCTGCTTTTTTTTCTTGGTCTATTTTACTGATACGTTTAACTTTAAACGTCATTACCAAAGCCTACTATGGGAAAGCATGAAGGATTTGCCATCCATCAACCATTTTTGCTGTAATTATTGAACTGGGCTGGTGCCCTGCCTCCAGCTCTCTACTTGAAGCGATTTGATGAAGCTGCTATTTAGCAGGAGTCTCACAGAGATAAAAGGAAAGAATCTTTGAAGAGAGGTTTACAGGGAAGAAAATAAGTTTATGGTGTAAGGGTGGATGAGAAGAAGGAAATAGACTTTGGAGATAGTTTACAATGTTAATGAGTGGCAGACATTTTCTAACATGCTTGGGTCTGTCCACTTGTGTGTGTGGCTGTGTATCTTCAGGGTTGTTGTATGCATGTGATGTAATAGATCAATCAATAATTCAGCAGCAGTTTCAGACTTATCCGCTGCAGCTCCTCACCTGACAAGGATTACTCCACGGGACACCTTGAAGTTAGCTAGAGAGGAAGTAAGAAGGATGGATGGATGACAAGAGAATTTTATGAGCATTAAAGACAAGGCATGATTTAAAGTGTGGGAAGATGTTGATAGGAGGGATCAACAAATATTTGGAGAGATGGTAGTGTAAGAAAAGATAAATGGCATCTGAGATTAAATTTAAAACCGGTGTGTACATAGATTTTGGTTGAATAGCAGGAAAAGAAACTTTTTTTTTACTTTGTCACCTTGCTGAGTGTATGTAGAAAGCTACAGCACAGCTAGATGTATTTTATTAAATAGTATTATATTGTTTACTTTATATAGTGTAGTGCACCCTTGCAGAAATATGTTTTTTTTTCTGTGCTGTACACTAATTGCACTGTATGTTTCAAGCCCACTTTAAACTTAACGTAAACTGGAGCTTTGTAATTATTTAGGTCACCGCTTTAGTACATTCTTCTAGAGTTTTACTTTTCCCCTTAAGTCATTTTAAAACCTGTAGCTGGAACTAACAAGAGGTTTGATGGGTCACAACCCTGAACAGTTTGAAAATGTTGGCACAGAAATGGAATGTCTTAACCCCTGGCTAAGTCTCCCCAAATGTAAAGGTATATACTGTATATATAACTGTGTCACAAAAGAACGAAAATGAGTAAGTGAAAGTTTAAAAGTGACAATATGTTTGTAAGCACTCTGATGGAATGGCGTTTGGGCTATCAGTGTCTTGTTATTTGTTACCGTAACATAGACCATGCATCAGGTGTCCCATTATAGATTGAAACTGTGTATTTTGATCTTTGAATCGCTTCCAATGTAATGTAAGTGAAGTTGGTTGGTATCAGTTTTCTCTCATTGCTGCTGCACATTGATAATCAATTATTCAAAGGGGTCCAATGACATTCAGGGTTCCATGGTGCTAAGGAAGGAGATGTCATTTTATATCAAACACTTAACCATGTTATGCAACGCTCACTTTTTTCTACCCCATTCAACCCTGCATTGACAGAATATTTGTTAATAAGTGATGATATGACAATAATGTCCAATTAGGCAAGACATCATTTTAAGTGCCCTGTCTATATATTATGGTATTGTTAAGTGATATAAACTAAAAAAAATCATAACTGAGCTCAAGTGTCATCCCACATCTTTGAGTCAAACCTTGTCTGTTGCTATCGGCAGGTTTACATGTAAAAGGTGACGGTGCAAGATGTTTATTGCTTGATTGATTGAAGCAGTGAGGATTGGCTACATCATGGTAATAAAAGGGCTATTTGCACCTCCCCTTGCATGCCACTTTTTTTTATCAGAGGGCTGTCATTTTCTCTCTCCCACTTAATACTCTTATTCCATCCTCTCTCTCCCCATCAAGCCTTTTTACCGGCAGCACAAGGAGAAACCCTATTAAAAAATGAAATGTTGTCGAGGTAATGGACTTTCTTCTCAATACACATTAGAGCACAGCTGCAGACATCTTTCTTCTGCTGTCAGTCAATCTATCTGTATGTACTCTCAGCTCCTGTATAGGCTGCATAGAACACATGTTTTGTTTTATTTTATGTTGCTTTCATTTTGTCACAAAAAACTTGGTCTGACCTAGTCCTGCTGACTAAGCTCACTGGAGCGTTGGGAATGAAATGAACCCGTTGCCATCGAAAGCATACGCAGGCACACACACACACACACACACACACACACACACACACAC
>NC_045739.1:7858225-7859832 GCF_008692095.1 Etheostoma spectabile
ACACACACACACACACACACACACACACACACACACAGGGAGAGAGGTTTTTAAGGAGTGGGGTTGATGTGGGGGGAGGTGACTATAACGTGTGTGTTCTGTGTGTTTTTGAATGCCTGTTTCACTGTGTGTGTGTTTTCCTTATGAGACTGACTCCCCTGCCAAAAGAGCAGCACAGCTCAGCAACAGCTCCTGACAGCTCTTGTCACAAACACAGAGATGGGAACAGCGTGTGTGTGTGTGTGTGTGTGTGTGCGTGTGTGTTTACATTAGAGCATAGGCTGCATGTCTCATCACAAAAATTCTCTTGTCTACAAACACACAGTCATATACGTAAAGTGAAAGCCCCTGCACATATTATTTTTATTTCTATTTCTATTATTGTTATTATTATTATTTCAAGCATTTTAAATGGCCAGATACAAAACTAGATGTTGATTCTAAAACATAAAGGAGATAATGCCTGTAAATCAGTTATGCAAATTTAAATTTTTGCATACCCATGCACACACACTTATTTCAGTGTGTAAGTGTGTCATCTTGTGTGTGTGTGCGAGCTCGTTTTGATGTTGGCTTTTAGGCATGCCTTTAAGGAGATCACATGCTTCATCAGCTAACTTGGTCACTGGAGACCCTCCCCCTCATACACACATACAAGCGCGTAGACAAGCATTGGCCTGGCATTTATATTAGCATCATGATGGGACGGGCCAGAGCAAGATTGAGAGAGATGGGTAGATTCAGAGCAGAGATAAACACAGATAAATCATGATTGGAATGACCCGTAGATAGACAAATAAGTGAGGGGAAGTGACAGGGAAAGAGATGAACACTAACAGGCATGTGGGTATCACAGCTTGACATAGCTACATCTATGTATAATTCATGACCTCGAAACCCAGGGGCCATATACATCATGCAGCTAGACCTTTATCAACTGAGTTCAGGATTAATTCAGAATTTGCCATGCACCCTAAGATTTAAAGTACGCCCGCTGGATATCTATAGAAATGTTTATAAGTAAATATTCCCAAGAATCTAGAAAGGAAGAGCTATATTTGATTGTCTTTGTTATACTGACTTCCTGTGGCCAAATAATTCACGTGCAACAGAAAATTACATCACTTTGTAGTGTTAAAGAGGCGAAGGTAGAGGGCACTTTGGGGAGAAATAACATTTGTCTCGACAACATTAACAGCATTAGTAACATTAGTCTCGCTTTGCCTGACCTTCCTCCACAATGCTTTGGAGGATGGTCTGGCTAGTCCACACAGCATTCTGAGATGGGGGAAAACGTGCTTTGGTTTATTGGCATTTCTTTAAACCAATAACAATCGCCATGGGCGGCGCTAAACACCGGCCAGAGCCACAGTGCTGTTGCAAAACATCCTCGGGGAAGAACTTGTTTCAGTGGAACATGACGAACTCAGATAGGACCGATAGTTTAGCTAGCTGTCTCAACTTACCCTGCAGGGATCTGAGGAGCATACTGTAACTGTTGGAGAAACCAAGCTAATGTTTTAGCATGGTGAGACACACACACACACACATACACACACATACACATACACATACACACACACATACACACACATACACACACACAC
>NC_045739.1:7859842-7860775 GCF_008692095.1 Etheostoma spectabile
ACACACACACACACACACACACACACACACACAGAATAACAAGGCCTGGTGACTCGGACCCCTGCAGCTGTAGGCCAAATGTCGACAATAATTGGACTGAATGGCGAACTAACAGCCGTGGACTACCGGACTTGATTCCAGAAATAGCTGACCTACTATCAGGCGATAGTCACAACAAATTCAAACTGACTTAGTGATAATGCACATTGATAGTGCTCATAACTGTCTTCTTTCTGTCTTCTCTAGTCTGAAATTGGCTTTGGGAAACTTGAGACCTACATCAAACTGGACAAACTAGGGGAGGTGAGATCAATAAAGAAAATCAGTGAATCTGACACTAAGCAGATTCAAACTCCTCAAATACTTTGCTCTATTTCACACTGCATTCACATGCTTTCTATCTGCAGGGGACCTATGCTACAGTGTTTAAGGGGCGAAGCAAGTTAACAGACAACTTGGTAGCTCTGAAGGAGATCCGACTGGAGCATGAGGAGGGTGCGCCCTGCACAGCTATCCGGGAAGGTACTGAACTGCTGTTTAACTCATGTGATTTGGAAGTAAACAACTTACAGTCCAACACAGGACCATATTGTCAAGAAGCTTGTAAGGTTTTGACAGTGTTATTGTGACATATGTGTATCCTGGTAGCCTTCTGAGCTGTATGAGTACTATGAGCTGTCTCACATGTTGTCTGTGTTTGACTGACAGTTTCTGATATGTCTTCCTTTTCTAGTGTCTCTACTGAAAGACTTGAAGCACGCAAATATTGTCACCCTCCATGACATTATCCACACTGACAAGTGCCTGACACTCGTGTTTGAATACCTGGTGAGTCTGTTCTGTGCATGCGTGTGTGTTTAGTGTGTGTGTCTTTAGAGAGCATATTAAACTAATCTACTGTAAATACCTGCCCTCTTTCTTTCTTTCTTTCTT
>NC_045739.1:7860785-7864754 GCF_008692095.1 Etheostoma spectabile
TTTTTTTTTTTTTTTCTTTCTTTCTCTCCCATCAGGAAAAAGATCTGAAGCAGTACATGGATGACTGTGGGAGCATCATGAGTGTTCACAATGTTAAGGTAATGCAAATTAATACATGTTTTCAGTACTCAGGTCATGTAGTGATGAAAGAAGTGCTGTTGAATGTTGTCAGATTTTCAACAATTGCAGTTTTGAATAATCTCTGGTTATAGCTTCCATTTTGTCTTGATTTAGCAGCAAAGAAATGGCAAGCACCTTGACTCCTCAATGATATTTAAAAAAAAATGTTATTTGTTCATTGTGTTGAAATAATGTCACATTTTATTCCAGATATTCCTATTCCAGCTGTTAAGGGGTCTGGCGTACTGCCACAGAAGAAAGGTCCTCCACAGAGACCTCAAACCCCAGAACCTGCTCATCAATGAAAAAGGAGAGCTCAAACTGGCAGACTTTGGTATAACACCACATATCCCACTAGAAACACATCAGTCTTATGCTGTTTATTGTTTGACACTTCCTGTATTAATTTGACTTGTCAGCTTATTTTCCTTCATTGATAGCTCAAAACAGCGATTACAGTTTGTTTTCCAATTTCCAAGTTTTTTTTCTTTTCTTTTTCAAAACACTACACACACTTAGCACTGCCACACATCCAATTAGCAGAACATCTCAGATCTTTTGCAAAATGAAACTCTCTTGCAAAAACTATACACTTTTAGCAATTCTACTTCTTAGTGATTAGAGTACTGTAAATAAAGTACACAGAGAAAGTGCAGATATACAATAAATTCACCAAAAAATACACAAGACCAATGCTGCTGACTGAGGAAAATATAATTTCTCTACATACACCCAAATCAGTCAACATGTCAATATGAAGAATCACAACAAACCCCAGTTGCAGTTTTCATACAGCTACTACAGTAGTGTGCATAACACTGTTGGATCAGCAAACAACAGACAAACATAAAATACTGTTTCCAGTACAGGTTACAATTACACAAAAAAAAAAGAATTAAAATGAATGATTAAACAATCTTGTGTTTACACACGTGATGGCTGTGTTTCACAGATTGGCTCATAGGTGGGGCAATTTGACAGTTCTTTGGAATTGCAAGCAGGTGACATCATGATATAAAAAGGCTGACATTGTGCTTATAGTGGCGCACATCTGGGCCAACGTTTTGCTCCTTGAGTGTAAGGTTTTCTATAATTGTGTAATACTTTTGATTTCAGTGTGTAAGCAATTGGCAAAAACTATAACGCAAGCTTTATACTCGTCTAAACTGAAGAAGAGTTGACACAATAAGATATTCACCTGCTTACACAGATAATAAAATCATGTTTACAAGGTAACCATTTATCTTGGAACTCAAGTTGGAGATTGAGCCCTCATTTCAACATTCTTCGTGATGCAGTTAGCTGGTAAATTACAGAGAGTTTGTAATTCATTTTGTAAAAGAAATGTTTTATAAAACAGTAGCAAGAGTCTGAAAGCCCCACTAGTGCCCCCTAAAGCATACTGCCCCAGGTTGAAGTGACTAACCACTCAACACTGCCCTTGTTAGGTAATAATCAAAACATAGTCTACATACTCTAGTCTACTTATTAGGGTCAAAATACAAAAAAAAGTGTTCTTACTTCGAAAGTTTGATGCTGGTATGATGAGTTATGTGGTGACTTGCAACACCCACAAAAATGAAATAAACAATGCAGTATTTAAATAAATTAATTTTGTAATGTAATGTAAAGAAATTTAATTTTCTGTGTTTGAATCAAGGTTTGGCACGAGCAAAGTCTGTTCCAACAAAGACCTACTCCAATGAAGTCGTGACATTATGGTACCGGCCACCAGATGTGCTTCTCGGAACTACTGAGTACTCTACACCCATTGATATGTGGTAAGCAAACACACATGTATAGCAAATACACACAGTTTTAATAGAAAAACATAAAACTACCCCTTTTGGTTTTTCTGTTTTTTTCTTTATGCCTCTTTCTTACTTTTTGTCCTCACCTTAGGAGCTTCTGTCAATTCTCAGATTTTTCCCCACATTTTTTTCTTTTGTCGTAGTCACTGTTGTTTTGAAACTTGACAAAATGTTATTCACAGTTAAGGTGCCAAGTTTGAACTGTGGGTTCGGAGGACACTTGGGGATTTGGGGGTGCTATTTAGTCCTATAATACAGTTTTTTATAACACAGTTTTTTGTTGTTGTCCTTGTTAACTTCTGTTATTGTTTCTGTCTCTTTGTCTAGGGGTGTGGGCTGCATCTTTTATGAAATGATCACTGGCAGACCTCTCTTCCCTGGATCAACTGTGGAGGATGAGCTTCACCTCATATTCCGCATCCTCGGTGAGACGACATTGCTTTTGTGTGTATATGTGTGGGTCTGCACTCTAGATAATATGTCAACTGATCCTCTTTATCTTTAACTTCAACAGGCACTCCTACAGAAGAGACTTGGCCTGGTATCACCACCAGTGAAGAGTTTAAGACGTACAATTTCCCCCAATACCACGCTGAGCCCCTCGTCAACCATGCACCCAGGTGTGTACTTGTGGGTATATGTTTGTGTTTTAAAGTCTGTCTTAAAAACAATAGTGAGACATATTGCATAGTTACAGTGGGTTTAGTTTGAAATCCCTTTGTGTCTTTCCCTGCTGAGCTAGGGTGGAAGTAGTCTTGCATTGCCAGACCTATCTCCACAGCCCTGTGAAGTAAGGTCTGGCTCCTCCACAGATCCCTTCTAACATAGGAGAAAAAACGCTCTGGGTTGTTTGCGTTTCTTTAAACTTCTATCGTCGAACCACACCAGGGTGAAAGGCTAGTAACATAAATAGGGACTTTTGTACAAAAAAGACTGATTTTGGAAGGTTAACACTTAACTCAGACTGCTGAAGCCTCATACTAACTTTGGAATGTATTTATACACAGAGCAAGTACTGTGCATCACTTACATTGAAATTGATTTGGGATTGAATCTCTTAACGGCCAGATTGGGCAGGAGTAATTATTGTAATCATTTATATGGGCACCTGAGTATTGTGAATCTATCCTTTAAGTTGGGGATCGTCAACTTTTGTTAATTGTTGTTAAATTGTTTTAACATGAATCTAAACAAGAATCCAACATATAGTTAGCAAATATAAATCCACACTGCTTACTGGCCTAGGTGGTCACTATGGCAATCCACAGATACATTTAATCCTAAGGATTCACTGTGCCACACGCATGTTTAATATTAAAACATGATTTATAAAACCATGCCAACAATATTTAGGCTATTTTAATAGCTTAATATTCCATGCAAAAAAGGTATGCATGAAGGCTTTTGGCCGCCCTACATGTTATTGTAGGCCCAGTTTATCATGCAACTTCATTTTATACAAAATATGTATCAGGGGGTCCCTGCTCCATCTCTCTTTCAATTACGGTGTCCCCTGCTGTAAGTGACTGTGATACGTTGTGATACGACGGTGATTTGTAATAAATTAAGGATTGATCAGTAGGAACTGTGGTCAAGCGATGAACCCTACACTGTTCCACATGGCTTTGGTCAGCCTTTGACTACACTTACACTCAATTCTCCCTCTCTGCCCCTTTTACTTCCTCCCTTTCCCTTTTTCTCTTGCTTTCTGTGATACAGGATAGACAACGATGGTCACAACTTGCTCTCAATGCTTCTACAGGTAACGAACAAGGCTCATAATGATGAATACTTTTAATATACACTACCGGTCAAATGTTTGGGGTTACTTTAAAATTTCCATTCTACTCCATTATAGACAGAATACCAGCTGATCTGAGTGGGTGGCTTCTCCCTCAGAGCTACCAAGTTGTCTGTTAAATTGCTTTGACCCTTAAACACTGTAGCATAGCTCCCCTGTAGATAGAAAGCATGTGAATACAGTGTGAAGTGGGTGCAATAATTACATTACCCATTATCAGCAACCATTTATCCAATG
>NC_045739.1:7864764-7867818 GCF_008692095.1 Etheostoma spectabile
ACATTCTGTTTACTAATCTGATATCATTTAAAAAAAACTATTTAGAGCATCAGAGAACCCTTTTGCAATTATGTAAGAACATAATGTAGTCTGAAAGCTGCTGCCCTGGTTAAAAAAAACAATGCAACCAAACTCTAAGTGACCCCAAACTTTTAACCGGTAGTGTATAGGTAGTGTGTACCTAATGCATTGGCTTAAAAACTAAAAATCCTGTCTCTTTGTCTCTACGTGTCCCTAGTTTGAGGCTAAGAGACGGGTATCAGCCGAGGATGCTCTCAGACACTCATATTTCAAATGTTTTGGGGAGCAGGTTCAAACCCTGGCTGACAGTGAGTACACACAGTCTGACACATTAAACATACACTGTACTGTACAAACACACTGTCTCACAAACCATCTCTTTTATTTTCAGCTGCATCCATCTTCTCTGTAAAAGGCATTCAGCTCCAGAAGGATCCAGGGAAGAGATCCTCAGTCCACCCAGAGTCAAGTAAGTCCTCCAAGACAGTACAATAGAGGGAGAAACAGCATGGCAGAAAATGAGGAATGCTCTGTGGCAATATGAGAAAGAATAGGTTTGTCTCCCTGCCCTCTTCCTCTTTGCTCTCTTTTTCTCTCTGTTTGCTTTATGTCGTCTCTCATGTCACACACAGTTTTCCAGTCTGTTGCCCGGTCTGTGCTAACACTACATACAGATCCCCTACTCGCAATATTTACAACAACTACTGCATGTCCATGTCTATGAAAATGATGTGCGTTACAATGTAAAAATGTACATGTAAATTCAACAATTAGATATTGGAACCTGTTGACCAAAATAAGTAACACACCCAACCATTGAGTTAGCTACATTACTTTGAGTTTTACTCTTGTCTGAATCCTTTACATACATTACATACATTACATGTGCGTACCTGATGTGACATTTGCCTAGATTTACTTCAGTGTTTCTGTCTCTATCAAGGTCTCAGTCTGTTTCTCTTTCTGCTTCCGCTGCCTGTCTGTCATGTTCTGATAAACTGTCCCTTCTCTTTCTTGGTACCCATGCTTTCTGCTTTTGCAATGTTCATCTTCTCCTTAATTCTTTCTGTCTCCCTTGTATGCCCTACTCCAACTCCTCCGTAACACCTCAATATTCCCATCCTTCCCCCTTCTATCCAAAACCCTAAAAGCAATGGCTCATAAGCTAGGCTCTGCACCCTCGCAGTACTTCCAGAGAGAAGCAGCCAATCCCAGGGCTCAGAGTCACAATCTCTCCTCCACTTCCACTGGCTGAGTGGCCCATACCGTTCTGGTAAATACGGTCTCTTTCATTCTGTCTGTCTTCTGTTCCATCTCCCTTAGTTGTCACCTGGTCTCTTTTCTTCTGTCCATTTGCACTTGCACTAAATTCTGGTACATTTTACTTCCCACATGCATTCCCTGAACCAAAACAACACATAAGTTGTTACCTGGATTAAAAAAAAAGTGATCAAAGAACACTGATCGAATCATTTGATTTTTTTTTTTTATTTGCAGTTCTGTTTAGGTTTCTGCAGCGAGAGATGTAGCCTTTTTGTTGAGTCTGTAAGTGAGGGTGTGGTGTTGTGTGCGTTTGGTTGGTTGTGTGTTATAAATGCATTTTTCTATCAACACGGATATACAAAGTAGATTGCTTGTTTACTGTGGTGTGTTACAGTTAATGGTAAGTATGAGTCAGTTTCAGCAACATGAGATTACACACAGTATTACAGGTTATAGAACTATATGATCCAATTGTAAGTCTTGGCACTGATAACCCCCGTTACACTAAATGGCCAAAAGTATTTATTCTCATTCTGTTGTGTACTTTTTATCTGGGGCTATCAGACATTAGCCCTTTATGTTTTCAACACGAAATGTCTTGTGCACAAACCCAGATCTATAAACATTGTTTTTGAAAATACTCAATTACTTACTATTAATTTAGGGGTAGAACATTTCTTTGCTGAATGTAAAGAATAAGACTCATTAGTCAAGTGACTCAACGTTTTCAGCGTTGAGTCACTTTTAACCTTGAGCTCTCAAATGATCACATGATTGATCTTAAGGGGATTAAAGGGATCTTTGGGCTTTTCTGCCTTTATTTGATAGGACAGCTAGGTGAGAAAGGGGAGAGAGAAGGCGAAGACATGCAGGAAGATTGATTTTAAGTATGCTCTGAGAGGAAGTGTCTCAGTGACAGTTATTACCCAAAAGACAAAAATAAATATGTGTGTAATGTTGATATAACCCCATTAGCAATTAATGTGTAACATGAACAACAATCTATTCATAATAGGTTCATATATGAAATGAGATGAAATAATAGAGTATTGTCTGTAATGGGAAAAAAAGAAAAAACAACTAAATACAGAATATATATGTTATAAGGGGAAATTAGTATCACATTGATAAGTGCAGACAAGGAAGATGCACAAAAAATACAAAATCATTGCCAGTTTTGATCCTGCTGTTTGCATCCATGACAAAATAACAATAAATAAGAGTAATTTATATAAATGTACAGTCATTTTAAAACACGCCTTAGACGGTGTGTGCTCTCTTTTCTGTACTGCTGTCGTCAGGCTATGATCTACTTTTACCCAACTTTAGAGTCCTATAGGGTATTTTTTAAATCAAAAGAAATGTGATAAATGGCTTTTATTTTTAAATTTGTATAAAATTAAAGGATTTTTACTTTTATCATTTGCCAAAGTCCAAGTCCAAAATCTCACTATTAGCAGTTAGACAAATATGGGCCATGAGCTCAACCCCATTAAACACAGCTTGGGGGAATTGGATTAAATTGCCTGCTGTGAGACAGACGTTATCGCCCAACACCAGTCCTCACTTAGCTCTCGTGAATTTTTAAAAACTTCAAACAATAACATATTCTTCCAGGTTCCCAAATGTGTTCATCTGCTGATTTTGGCCATATAGTGTATATTTTGTGTGGTTGGCATGGAGTGAAATTTTTGTTTGTGTGTTGGTGTGTCTAAATGAATCCAAGGTAATCCTTTTTTCACATCTCTCTCTCTCTCTCTCTCTCTCTCT
>NC_045739.1:7867828-7882247 GCF_008692095.1 Etheostoma spectabile
CTCTCTCTCTCTCTCTCTCTCTCTCTCTCTCTCTCTCAGCCCAGGGGAGGAGCAGGAGGCAGAGTGTGTTGTTTTAGTGCTGGCGGGGGCGCTGAAGTGAGGAGGACAGTGACACGTGGAGCTGTCCTGTCGGACATACATTCACTGACCCTGCCCCACACACGCTGAAGGAGAGACACGCACCCTGCCATATAAACACACACAAACACATTGAAGAAGAGAACACAACATGGAGACAAAACCACACAGAATTTAGGGTGAAGAATTTGTACTTGACAAAAAAAATTAAGACTTAGCCCAATCCTAATAATTTTAAAAACGAGTGCACATGCTGGAAGAAAAGTGGGAGAATACAAGATTCTCCTTGCTGCTACTACAGCTGCTGTCCAGAAGAGGGCAGCGTTTAGGAGGAGGAGGGCTGACTCGGTATTTGAACAGAACTTGCTGCATCAGTGAGCTGTGAGGGAGAAGGAGTGAGAAGTGGTCGTGATTCAGAGGCAAAGAAAGACAGCGGAAACCAGTCACTTTCTCTCTCTTTGGACTGTTGCTGTACATAAAGAGACTTAGCTGTAGAACTCTGCTTTTTCATAACACGTCTTAGCCTGAATCCAAACACTGAATATTGTACCCAACCTCGCCTAACCTCTTGGCCCTTTATTATTATTGAACTTTAAAACCACACAGACAAATTTTCTCTCTTTCCTTTTCTCTCATTCTATGTCTCTCTATCTCTCTCAAATACACACACACACACACACACACACACACACACACTTATGATTCACTTGAAAGTTAAGTGTGTAGATCAATGGCGTTTACAGAGATAAACTTTAGCACCTTATTATCCAGTAGAGGTCATATTGGCTGTCATTACGTTACGTCATCATTCTCTCAAGCAGAGTAGGATGTTATGTACATGCTAGATGTTAGAGTGAAGAAGAATCAAAATAACAAACCAAAAAATCAGAAACAACCACTCACTAACCATATAGGACAGATGTATTTACCTTCACCACAGAAATTGGACACTATGCCACACTTCAATTAAAAAAACTCTCAAACTAGTAGTCAGCAATACTTGCATTTTTCACATGCTCACACACTGTAAAGAGCACTATGCTGCAAGACGCTGCCTTCTCAGTACCCAAGAAGGACAACCTGTATGGACAGAGAGTTTAGGAAAATGTACTAATTCTTACCTGCTTATTCTTAGACACCACCTTTCCTTTCTTGCCTTGACTGAGAAGTTGTCTCGATTTGTTGTGCGATGTACAGGTGTTGCTGTTGAAACGTTCTCTTTGCACCTGATTTTACCTCTTTAGATCATAGACAATTGAACAACCCCAAACCTCTCCCGCTCAACTTTACTTGCATTTATTTTTACTTGTTGTTTTTCTTTTCTTTAATCTGTATATATGACCATACTTTTTACCTGTCAGAAGTAATGGTACTTCCAGGATGCTGTTCTCAGTCTTTACTGTGTTCCCAGAGGAACAGTGTGGTGACTGGCTGGGGACGTGTTGCACATTCCTTGAGCTCAGGACTTATTGCTAGTGTCGTTTTCGGGGATGATTTGAGGTAGAACTGTTCTCGTATGTCTCCCCAGTAGAGAAGAGTATGTCTTACATGGCTTGAAAACCTTTTGCAAAGCTGATCAAAACTGTATGTGAAGGAGAAGCGTCATTTCTCAGCATCAACCTGTCAGTCTTCTGTGTCATTCGTACTTTGTTAATTTGACCATAATATAGCTGTTCAATGACTACCTTACCCATGTCTTAACTTGTCATCTACTTCAAGCATGTTTGTGTATTAAAAACACTCAGTTGGTATGTGAAATGGCTGCTGCTGGAAAAGGAATACCTCCATTTGTTTTTTTGTTTTTTGTTTTTTACACCAAACACCCCATTACCTGTAATGGCTACTCAATGAGTCTGGAGACTGCACTCTTAAATGAGATAAAGACAATGAAAACACAGTATTCAGCAACAATGACAAGTGCTGCCAGCATTGGGACCAGAAGGTGTGTTTGACAAATCTGACTTAACTTCAATGTCTATAGTACAGTATATAACTGTTACGTAGCCTGTATAACTGGGCGAGTATTTAGCAGGACTTGAAGCACTCAGACACACAGCTGTCGTTTCCTGCTGATATTGTCACAAGCTGCCAGAAGCAACAGGACCAAGGTCAATCCTCCAAGCACCAGGTGTTCAAGCACACAACTGTTTCACACACCAATCAGTCAACATGTACTGTATCTTACGAGATGAGTTTAGATTGGAGTTTAATTTTCCTCAGGCACCAACCTTGGGTCACTTCTGCATCTTTTTCTGAAATGGATTCACAAAGTGTGAAGTGATCCTCAGTCTTGTCCTGTCAGAAGGACTACTTATTTACCCAGAGTGTGACAGTATGTAGCATGTGCATACATTAGATGATCCCTCACTCTGTATGTGTACATATATATATATATATATATATATATATATATATATATATATATGTGTATATATATATATATATATATATATATATATATATATATATATATATATATATGTGTATATATATATGTATATATATATATATATATGTATATTTATATATATACACATATATATATACACATATATATATGTGTATATATATATATATATCTATATATATATATAGATATATATATACATATATAGTATACAGGTTTAATACAGCTTCATACTGTTTTTTTTGTTGCTTTTCCTTAATGAAAGTCATAGCAATATTTCTGTAATCAATAAAAAGCCAAGGTAATAGGATGAGTATGATTGCATTTGTGTTTCTTTGGAGAGAGAATAATGACTGTGAATGATCAAACTGTGAGACTTGACTATAGTGATGATAGGCTTTTTTTTTTTTGCTAGTTAAAATGCTGGATCCAAAAGGCTTGAGTGAAGTATCATGTTGCAAAGGAGTATAACATACTGATTATTTTGGATTTTTATCAATGAAAGCCATAAAGGTGACAAAGGTCTGTTTGTGTGTGAGGGGTGTGTTACCATGTTTGAGCACAGACCTTAAGAAGCACCTAACAAAAAAAAATAAAAATCATGTAATTTCTTTTTGTGGTTGTCATAAATCTTTGAAAGTATGTCACCAGTGTGATAGATTTGTGATTTGGTTTGGCAGCTTGCTGCAAAACCTTATTTAAATGTTTTCTTATTTTGCTAATCAATTTTGGGATACATGTGTGTCAAGTCAGAAGAACAAAGGCTGAGTTATGCAAAAATAACCTTTTAAGATCTGTAAAATTGTATATTCCAGGAAAGCCTACCAAGTGAGTTTGCATGTGTTTTCTTATAGCGTACACTATGTAAGCCTTTTAACCCAAGGAAAGATCTTTTAGTCTTTATTGGCACTCTGTTTTAAATAATATCCATAAACGGACTGAAAATTGAGTATTTAAGTGAAAGATGCATTGACACAAACCTCACTCAGTTCATGTGTATTATGACTGGATTATCAATAACCACAAACTATGAACACAAATGCTGCTACAAATGTCGCAATGTGTACAGTTTTTTGCAAAATATCTACAGTACCGAACTACAACCCAAGAAAATACATCAAGATAGCAATCTGCAGTAGCAGTATGTCATGATGGCCTACAAGGGAGGGAGTTGCCCCTTCACGTAGCTCATAAGTTCTACGCTCCCCCTGCTGGAGCTCTCCAGAGACTACCTATCCTATTAACTGCTGGTGTTCAGATGCATTTATGAACATAAAACATAGGAAAACACAAACACACTTTATTGCAACTGCTGCAATTTTCAGTAAATGTTATAATCCTATACATTGAAATAGTTAGATATGAACATAAAATATAAAAAGTACTCAACATGAGGCCATTAAACATTACTCTACTGCCAGTCACTATCTGACTTGCTAATAATGCACATTATTCCATCTGTCACACATGCCTGCCATTCATTTTACCAAAACACATATGAAGTAACATATATTTTTCAACATGTGAAAAATGTTTGTGTAGATTTGAATCTTCAATCTTTAAAACTTTTAATCCAACTTTGACTCATCTCCTCATGGTAAGATGATACATGATCAACAACATTTTATGACAGCGATTAAGACAAATGGCTATGTTGTCAGAATACATCAAATGTTGTGACAGCATTAGCTTTAATGTGTTTTAAAATGGGACTACACTTACTTAGCACAGCCTCCATCATTTCAATCATCCATATCAGTTTGTAACGCTGGGGGTGACTTCATTTATTTAGTATTAGATACTTTCTTCAAGTTATAAAATTAGTTTACTTGCAGTCCAATGCAGAGGGAGATGCCTAATGTTTGAAAGTATGGTAGTTCTGATAGTGCTACCACAGGAGTGAGACCACAGGGATTCATGTTCACTTTAATTCTTTCAAAGATTCTTTAGTTGAGACTCTTTGGCTCTTGTTGAAAGAAGCCATCGTGCTATCTCCTTCAGTAATTTCTGAATCTGAGCTCCACGGGTTCCATCCACACAGGACAATGGGAATGGTGTATCCTCGAAACTGAAAATACATACCACAGCACAATGGTCAATAATAGTCCATGATTATGATACGCATACATTCCTTTGTTTTGTGTGTGTGAATATTAAGGTGCATGATGAAGGATTACCTGTCTGTTCATGAAAATATATATGATGGGGTTGTAGACGGTGCTGCTTTTAGCCAAGTAGAGAGGTATGGTAGCGCTGATGGGGTCAATATATAAACTTGAGTCAATTATGACAGCCAGTGCCATGGAAGCATATGGCAGCCAGGTCACTAGGAAAGCCAACACCATCACCACTATCATACGTGCCACTTGCACCTCCACACGATTTGTGCTGCCAGCATCAGAAATCTGCAGTTTGGTCACCTAGGACACCAAAATACAAGCAAAAAGACTTTATTGTGAGCTTAGTGCAAACTGCCAAAATACACATGCCCAACTTTTACATTGCTTACCTGGTGGAGGGTCCACAAGAGTCGTGAGTAAGACACAATGATAATGGAGAAGGGGACGGCAAAGCAAAATGAAAAGTATATGATGATGTAGGACATGTTCCCGACATCCCGGCTGTACCAGTTAGGAGCGCAGGAGGTCTTCACGCCCTCCAGCTCATAACTTCCCCACCCAAACAAAGGTGGAGTGTTCCACACAAACGACCACAGCCAGGACAGCAGCACTCCAGCAACAGCGTGTCTGAGGACAACGGAGATGGCGTGTCACATGCTGTTGAAGCAATTAAAGTTTTGTATTCTGGGTGAAGCTGCCAAGTGAAATATTGATGGTCGTTACTGTACCTGGTCTGGAACAGGACAGCACCCATGGGATAGCACACCACTATGTAGCGTTCAAGAGAAATAACTCCCACTGTGCACAGACCTGCTATACCTTAAAAATAAAGGTATAAAGACAAAATTGTTTTTTTTGGGGAAAAAAATATCTTGCTACTTAGATTTGCATCAATTTTATTGACAATGCAAATTCAGTGGTGGGAAACCAAATGTACTTAAGCACTATGCAATAGGTACAATGAGTACAATTTTGAATATTTCTATTTTATGCAATTTAACATTTCAGAAAGAAATATTGTACTTTTTAATCGGCTTCATTTATCTGAGAGCTATGAATACTCATTACTTTTCTCATAAAGAATATTCTATGAGACATACATGATAATCTTTGAAAATATGAAACACTGTTAAAAATGTACTGGTTACAGGCATTTTTTGCTTGTAACACCTTACATCAAAGCATTAGTTATGGCTCCTTCTCACATTTCAAATGTCTATCAGCCTCCTACGAAAAGCTTCGGACCCCCTCCAAAAAGCTTTTAGTAGCTTATGTGTGATTCCCCATTTCACACAACCTACATATAATCATTGTGCCTTTTGAAATTGTGTTTAATGATACAATGATGACGTGTGAAATAAACAAAGCAAAATGAGTTGTTAGCAGTTCCACCAAAGAGGGATTTCCTTTATACCAAACGTCTTAGGTGACATGATTTAGTCCAAAAAGCCACAATTATTAATAGGTTCACATGCACAAAAAAGCAGAAATTAGACAAAAGAAGAAAAAAAATACAAATTTGTGTAATAGAGGGTTTTTCTTCTTCTTTTTTCAAACTCCATTAATCATCTCCCGACATCCCCGAATTTATCTCGGGCCCTATAGGGGGCCCAACCCTTATAGGTTGGGAACCACTGGACTAAACTATGTAGGAGTATGAACTAGCTCTACCTTAACCAGCTACAAAATGCTACCTGTGCATTGATGCATCCCTAACAATGTAATGATGTAATATGATACTTTACTAACAGTGTATTTTTACTGCCTTGTTAATTAACTCTAAAACTAAAACTAAAAACTATAAAAATACATTTTTTTTTTACTTTGACTAAATCCACTAAGTATCCCTTCCCCTCTCTGCAAATTAGATCATACCAAGTTGTAAGTAACACTTTTATGTGAAAACTCCTCTTTCAGACAAAAAAAACAAGTGTACATGGATGCACTGACTCACCAAAAAAGGAAACAGCAAAGGCCTCTAACACACAGCCCACACGTCCCAGGCTAAAGTATCCCATGGCATTGGTTACTGTGGTGGGCAGACCTCCAAATACAGCACAGCCCAGATCACATATGGCCAAGTTCACCAGGGCATAGCTGAGTGGCTGCCTCAGCTTTTTGTGTCTTATTGTCACCACGATCACCAGGACATTGAGGGTGATCCCCGCCACAGAGAACACCCCCATGATAACGGCCAGTACTGTGTAGCCATTCCGAGACATGAGCTCTGTGTTGACTGAGCTGTGAGATGATGAGGAGTTTCCATCATGTAGGTGCTCCATCTTGCTCAGTGTAGATTAGATTAGTGCTCTGACTTGCTCCAGGTGGGGAAATGAAGAAGTGCCAGCAGCCTATCTACAAACCTAACTTACAACAAATCCATCTCAAGTTCAGAATATCCACAGGTGAAATACAACAGTTTCACACTATACTAAAACACAAGAAAATCAATATGACAAAAAAGTAAATTTAGTTATCCAACAATATCATCAACCAAGGAAGTCTCACTCTCCAGGTGCTTCATGTTTTCTGCTCTGGTGCATCTCAAGAGAAGAGAGGTAGATGGGACTCTCTTAATAAGCCCAATAGGCATTTAATTCTTGAAACCTAAACCTGTAGATCCGGATTGTGAAGACAATAATTCAGTCTAATAACCTATAAGACGGCACTTTCCGTGATTGCTGGGTTTGCAGCTGTTTCTGAGTAATGAAGCAGTAATTCAGGAGCACAAGGTGGGTTTGTGATCAGAATTATAAATGCATGCCTGCTGGCACGCATTTTTGTATTCACTGAATTACTCAGTACACAGTGGCTTAATATTAATTCTCTGCAGTATGTCACTTCTTTTGGATTAGCTAATCATATCAGCCAAACAAACGGAATAGGGTAACTGTACATAGATGATTATTTGTATTTAATCAATCAATCAATCAATCAATCAAAGTCAGCTTTAGAAAACGTAGCTACTTGAGCCTCAGTTCAGGCTCTGCGTCTCTGACCTGGGCTCCAGCTACTGTCTCTAATGTCTCTTAAAATGGCAAATAAAAAGCTCATTTACATTTCTTTCCTTTTAAACAGATCTCAGAATACCATTTCTGCACTTTTTTCTTTTCTTTATTTTCTTTTCTTTGTATGCTATCGTTAGAAAAAAAATTCACTTCTTTGCCTCAACAAACTATTTGAAATGAGAGTTTTTGGTTTTCTGAATAAAAGGTTTGGGAGTTGTAACTAACCACCCTGTCATTATTTAATAGATAATTTATAGATCATCATAAGTCATTAATAGGAATTAGGGTTAATAGGTGGCAAGAAATGTCTTCACATGGACACATTTTATATTTAGCTCTTTAATAATTTGGATAACCCTATTATTAGCCTTTTCTGGAGAAAGAAATGCACCAAGATCCATGTATTAACAGTTCAATAACTGAGCAGACAACTTACCAGATAGACTGAGAAGGATAATCACCCAGAGAGATTTTTACCAACCTGGCAACCAAACAGTTGTGCAAGTTATCAAGCCAAACAATGTGCACCTCTAAACCATCCTGTCTTTAACTATGCCTTTTTTTGGTCCAGAAGAAAGAACAGAGCCAATTTCAGTCTTCCTCTGCAATTTTATTTAAAAAAAACCGGACAGTTCATTTATCCTCCCAGTCACGAGAGGGCAGTAAAGACAGCTGCAGCGCGCATTAAAGCAGCTGAGTTAGGTCACCGGCGGTGATCAAGTCCAGTCAACATGGATGCCTTCGTGAAGAAAGCAGCCCACAATATAGAAACGCGAAAACGGACCGATGATGTGATCCTGTCGGAGGGAATCGACTTCAGCTCCCTGCTGCTGTCCCAGGCCGTGCTGGACGGACTGTCCTCCGCAGGCTTCCAAAAACCCTCCCCGATCCAGCTTAAGGCGATCCCGCTGGGCCGCTGCGGACTAGGTGGGTTCATGAAACTGCGTGGGACGCTTCACATGTGTTAACGTTATCGGTTTCATAGCTTACGGATGCAACAGCAGAAACTCTACAGACTGACTGGATGTCCCCTCTGAATCTGCATGCTGCAGACTGAGTCAATGGAGTATTTTTAGTGCACGGTAGCACCACTTCATACAAATTAAACTCTTTGCAAAACTTAAGACATCAGTGTATTCACACTGTGGTATGAACCCACCAATACCGTGTGTCACTCTCCGATGTAAATCGAGTGCAGATTTGAGTCACGCATGCGTCACTTTTCAAAGTAGTTACACGATGCTACTGAGAGACTTCTGTAATATCAGGCTCGTTCGAGATGAACTGCGCCTCGCCTGTAAAGTGGACGAGAGCAGGCGGCAGCAGCGGGGGGCGGGGACAAAAAGCTGCGGTAAAGTCGGACAGTTTCCAGCCGATTCCAGCCGCCTTCAGGCTGGACAGGAAGTGACAAAAACACTGTGGTGCGATTTCGATTTAATAAAATATAATCAGACCCACATTCAGCTTGGACACAGTCTCCAGTGTGTTTAATTATGACAGAGTAGCTGTCAAAGTGCTCTACATGAGATCTGTTGCAGATTTTAATAACAACACACTGGAGATGATCCGTGATCTGATCCGATTTAGTCTCTCTCTCTAAACGTCTCTATCAGCCACAACATGTGTTCTGTACAGAATAAGCTTTAAATCAAACAATTAGCAATTAAAATCCTCGATTCAAAAACAATAAAAATATTTTATAAAACGTCATCATGTTGTTAACCAATTAGGTGTTAAATCAGCTGAAGCAGGCGTTTCCCAGCATGCTCTAGGTCCGTTGGCTCCGCTGGCTCTTGCAGTTGGTGAAAAGCAACTGCGCGCTGCGTCTCAGAACTGCGGCCGCCTTGCTCTGTGAGATTCCGTTGCCAGTGTGCATGACGTCAGGCAAGTCGGGATCAAGTCGGAAACAAATCTAACCGGCATGCAACGGGCGCGATCGCCGGTGATCGATTCTGCGCAGACCTGGCTCATCTCGAACGAGCCTACTAATACAGCATAAAAATGGACACACTTAACGAAGTTTGTTCACTGCTGGCTACAAGTTAGCAATAGAACATAACCGAGGCTGTCAGTTGAATGGTGATTTGAGCTAACGTTAGCAATCAAATAACCATAGGTAAAACGTTTTTGAAATGATTTCCATCTTCAGTTATTGTTTGTAATGACAAAAGTTTATTTCATGGATTTCACAAATTTCAGTATGACGTATGCCGTAAACCTTTTAAATCTGAGCATGCGCGACTCAAATCTGCACTCATATCGGAGAGTGCACTCCTATTAATATTGACATGACACAATAATAACAGGTTGCTTTTAGGTGACTGATCCTTCCCATTAGGCATACTGAATAATTTAAAAGTTAACGTTATTGCTAAGTCGTTTTTTATCAGGCTGATAATGAGATGACTGACAGTGCAGGCTTGTTCAGTCAAGAGCCAAGAAGGTTGACCGATTTAATCGATCGACAGTATAATTGGCAACTAACGTTCTTGTGATTCGTGACATAACGTTGGAGGATACATGCGGTATGCAGCCTCATGTGAGCAATCGGAAACCCTGTTTATTTACTATTTAAGCAAAAAAGCCAAAAATCTACTTTTGTTCTCCATTGATATAGTAGACTCAATAACTTTTAGTTTTGGACTGGTGCTCGGACAAACCAAGCAATTTGATGTAGGGCTTGAAACTATTTTCATTATTGATCATTGTGATTATTTAAGAGATATGTCTTGCCTGAAAAACCGTCAAAAACAAAGATATTTCATTATAATATCTTATAGCTTATGACAAACAAAAGTAAAAAAAAACAACAACCTCATTTTAAAAACTGGAAAAAGTTTGAAATTTGTTTGAAAAATGACAAAATCTGTTGATTGATTTAATAGATTTATCCATTAATGTTTTGCAGAGCTAATCGTGTTGGAGCTTGTCAAACGTGAACATTTGCTGGTTGTCATATGTTCTATTTTAGAAACTCAACATCTTCGGGGTTTTGGACTGTTAGCCAGACCAAATGAGCAGTTTAATGTAGACTAGCTATTAGTTTTTCTTGATTCAGTTATTGTTTTTTTTTAACAATTAATTGATAATCCTTTTCTCTATAATAAATGCTTGGGATACGGTTAGATGATCAATTTAATTGATTTATGAATAATCAAGTAATTGTTTCAGCTTTTATTTGATAACATCATGTTGTGCTTTATCAGAATCAGAAATACTTTATTGATCCCCGAAGGGAAACTCTGTGTTGTAGTTGCACAATATTATAAATAGAGTAGAAATAAAGAAATATAAGGAATTGGATACGTACGGTATTTACATAAAGGAATGTTATTATACATTATTTACATAATTCACATAATTAAGGATTTGGAATGGTGAAAAGTTAAATAATAATAATAATAATAATTGTGGTATTTGAGATTGCACACATGTCAGGCCAGTGTTATTGCACAAAACAGATAATACAGATAGGAAACCTTGATGGGCATTTTTCATAGAGAGGAAACATTTAAACAATCAATTAGTTGACAGAAAGGTGTTTTAGTCAATTGCTCGTTTAACTTTTTTTCTTTTCAGCAAACAGGCCAAAAATTTTCTGGTTTCAGCTTGTTAAAGGTCCCCTGACAAGGTGCTCTTTGGAAGTTTTTATATAGACCTTAGTGGTCCCCTAATACCATATCTGAAGTCTCTCTCCAAAAATTCAGCCTTGGTGCAGGATTACAGCCACTACAGCCAGTCCCACACTATTCTTCTAGACGGACAAAGCAGAGAAAGGGGAGGTGACCTTCCAGAGTCCAGATCGGCCCATCTGAGCTTTAATTTTCTCAAAGGCAGAGCTGAATACCCAGGGCTCGGTTTACACCTACCCCATTTAAAAAGTGTTTCTAGCCACTGGGGGACCATAGGCAGGCTGGGAAAACTCTTATTAATGTTTAAAAAAAACCTCCAAAGCTAAATTTTCATGCCATTGGACCTTTTTTAAATGTGAAGATTTTCTGCTTTTCTTTTAGATAAAATATTGAAACAATTTGTTTCCGACGCCCCTGACTTCACACTTAATGTATGGGTTTAATCCAAGGTTGATATACCCATTGATGCCTCCAACCCAATACAATGGAGGCAAATTTAATTTTGTGCTCACAGCATTGAAAATTGACATTTAAAAAAAATCTAACAACAACATATAGTACCATTCCAGAAATGGCGCCCCTGGTTGTCTGCATAATCCTCTCTCAGAGCACGTTTTCTTAGTGACTTTTTTCGGTATGAAGTATTTCCATAGACAACATTAATCCTGGCTGATATTTCAGATCCTGGCAAAATTAAAGCAACACTGTCTGCATGGCTTTTTTAAAATCTGGGTGAACTGACTTTTTTTTTTTTACTTTAAGCTGCACCATGAAGGCTAGCATGACCATTATGATCATTTTTGTGATCAAAAATGATCCACCTTGATTCTAAATTGTTCTTCAGGAATAAATTTGAATTGTTTTACTTTCAGGAACAAACCAGATATAATCATCAGTCCTGTATAGGAGATGTACCTGTAGTTACTTTCCTCTGCAGGTTGTCTGTGTAACGGAAATGCTCTCCCCTGCAGCTGTGGAGCAGAGAGCGGTTAATCAGCGTACTTGAAGTAAACACCTCTGATTGGTCATACAGATTAACTGGGAATAAGAAACACTTGATTCGATGCTGCAGGTTGGGCACTCTAGATGGCGAAGCATCAATTTTGCACACAATCAAGTTTAATTAACTGTGGAAGCCCAAATTGTGTTTGTGATAAGTCAGACTAATTTTGCAGCCTCTCATTGTCCATGCGTTTTTTTTTTTCTTTCAGATTTGATTGTACAGGCCAAGTCTGGCACGGGGAAGACATGCGTGTTCTGCACCATTGCCCTAGACTCTCTGGTCCTGGAAAATCCTGCAACTCAGGTGAGTAGATTCACTCCAGTCAAGGTGATTGGTGGAATATGGAGACGTGTATCTTCCCCCATTCTTTTAATCTTAGGGATGCATAAATTAAATTAAAAAAAAAAGTAATGATCAGTCTTCTAATGAATAAAAAAATCTGAAGGGAAAAGAAATCTTATTTGAAATTTACCACTGCTCATTTTTTCCAACAACAGATGGTCATGAGAAGTAATCACTTTAGTTTTCAGGGTCTTAATCTGATGAGTTTAAGCAGCTCAGTGTCAAAAGTGTAAATGAAAAGAGAGCAATTATTGATAAAGAAGAGGCACAGGTGGTCTTATTGAAGAACTGGCTCCATTCAAGTACAATCCTATAAGCTGCAGGGTCTTGCTGATTGAGAGCTACGCCACACATGCTTATCTGTCCCCAATTAAATGTAAGTGGTGGTTGACCTTTGAAGTTTCTCCACAAACAATCTTTTTTTCCTCCTGCAGGTTCTTGTCCTGGCTCCTACACGTGAGATAGCGGTGCAGATCCACTCAGTGGTGATGGCCATAGGCTGTGCCATGGAGGGCCTCGAGTGCCATGTTTTCATTGGGGGCAGGCCTGTGAGCCAGGACAAAACCCATCTGAAGAAGTGCCATGTAGCTGTGGGCTCACCCGGTAAAAGGCCGATGAAATACAGTCCCTGACAAAAGTCTTGTCGCTTATCTATTTTGTAGAAACACCTGCTATTAACCCGACTTTTAATTAATCAATTGGTGTAAGAAATGGCTCTATGAAAAGCTAAAACCCTCCCAAATGATGTTCAATGCACTGAATAAATTAGTTTCACTAAAAAATATTTATTATTCAAACAAGACAGAAAGGTCAAATTTGGCAAGACAAATTTTGTCGCCTATACATAAATTGAACAAATTTACTACAAACTAAAATATGTCAGCAAATTAAATAGTGGTGCTGTGAGATCCAAATTTAATATCTTGAATGACTCCATGAGCTTGAAGGACGCATCCATGCGGTTTGGCAAGATTCATACAATGTCTTGATGAAGTCATCAGGATAGCTAGAAAAGCAGTCTTGCATGCCTCCCAGAGTTCATCATATCTTTGGTTTGGTCTTCCATGCTTCCTCTTCATCCTACCCACATATCTCAATGAGTTCATGTCTGGTGACTGGCCGCCAATCCTGGAGCATCTTGATCTTCTTCTGCCTTGAGGAACTTTTAAGTGGAGATGGAAGTATGCGATTGAGCACCGTCCTGCTGCAGAATTTGGCCTCTTTTATGGTTGGAATATAAGAGGTAGCTAAGATTTCTTGGTATTTGAGACATTATGTGTTACCTTCCACCCTGCGATCTCTCGCACACCCCCATACTGGATGTAATCCCAACTATGATTTTTCCACCACCAAACTTCACTGTTTTCTGGGTGAATCTTGATCCATGCGGGCTCCGTAGTTTTCCTGCAATATTTGCGGCAACTGTGGTGTAATTCAACAGAAGATTCATCTGAAAAATCCACTTCCTTCCACTCTCCACGTCCATCCTTTAGCAGGCTGTGGGCCTTGGCAAATGCCACACGGTTTTTCAATTGTCTTTTGTTTAGTGCTGGCTTCTGGGCACTGATTCGAGCATGGAGGCCATTTCGACAGAATCCGACAAACCGTTCTGGTTGACACAGGACTTCAGGGGACCAGGTCTGGTGGAGCTCTGCTGCAGTGGAAATGGGCTGGCCTTGGATTTTCGAGCCAACAAACGGTCCTCTCAAGCATTGTCTTGCGGGGTGTGCCTGACCTGGGCTTGTCAAAAACAATTCAATTCAAACAATTCTTCAAATGTTTTTTTTTATCCTCTGTACTTGACGCCGAGACTCATTGAAGTTTCCCGC
>NC_045739.1:7882272-7882421 GCF_008692095.1 Etheostoma spectabile
TGGTGACTGGGCCGGCCAATCCTGGAGCATCTTGATCTTCTTCGCCTTGAGGAACTTTTAAGTGGAGATGGAAGTATGCGATTGAGCACCGTCCTGCTGCAGAATTTGGCCTCTTTTATGGTTGGGAATATAAGAGGTAGCTAAGATTT
>NC_045739.1:7882434-7883006 GCF_008692095.1 Etheostoma spectabile
ACTATTGATGTTACCTTCCACCCTGCAGATCTCTCGCACACCCCCATACTGGATGTAATCCCAAACTATGATTTTTCCACCACCAAACTTCACTGTTTTCTGGGTGAATCTTGGATCCCTGCCGGGCTCAGTAGGTTTCCTGCAATATTTGCGGCAACTGTGGTGTAATTCAACAGAAGATTCATCTGAAAATCACTTCTTCCACTTTCCAGCGTCCATCTTTTAGCAGGGCTGTGGGCCTTGGCAAATGCCACACGGTTTTTCAATTGTCTTTTGTTAGTGCTGGCTCTGGGCACTGATTCGAGCATGGAGGCACATTCGAGACAGAATCCGACAAACCGTTCTGGTTGACACAGGGACTTCAGGGGACCAGTTCTGGTGAGCTCTGCGCATGGCAAATGGGCTGGCCTTGGATTTTCGAGCCAACAAACGGTCCTCTCAAGCAATTGTCTTGCGGGGTGTGCCTGACCTGGGCTTGTCAAAAACAATTCAATTCAAACAATTCTTCAAATGTTTTTTTTTATCCTCTGTACTTGACGCCGAGACTCATTGAAGGTGTCTGCCACATCAGC
>NC_045739.1:7883031-7906654 GCF_008692095.1 Etheostoma spectabile
TGAAATATTTTCTAATCAAGATTTATTTACAGGAAATGGCTCATTTTATCCCAACAGCTTTTGTAATAAAGTTTCAGTGCAAAAAGAAACTGTCAAGTATTCTAATATTCACAGCTGGTAAAGCCCATTGATTAAATTTTTGCAAAGACATAGTGTTGTCGCCTCGTCATATGAGGTATATATGTATCTTGTTCACCTGGGACTAATAATGGATCAATTAGTCTCAGGTGTGTATAAAACAACCCCAGTACACTAGACCTTCACATCAACTGCAACTAGACCTCTGCAAACATGCCTAAGATTCACCCTGAGACTAATTTTGATTATCAAGAGGCTGAAAACCAGATCCACTGCTGATGTGGCAGACACCTTCAATGAGTCTCGGCGTCAAGTACAGAGGATAAAAAAAAACATTTGAAGAATTGTTTGAATTGAATTGTTTTTGACAGCCAGGTCAGGCACCACCCCGCAAGACAATGCTTGAGAGGACCGTTTGTTGGCTCGAAAATCCAAGGCCAGCCCATTTCCACTGCAGCAAGCTCCACCAGACCTGGTCCCCTGAAGTCCCTGTGTCAACCAGAACGGTTTTGTCGGATCTGTCTCGAAATGGCCCCATGCTCGAATCAGTGCCCAGAAGCCGCACTAAACAAAAACAATTGAAAAACCGTGTGGCATTTGCCAAGGCCACAGCCTGCTAAAAGGATGGACGCTGGAGAAGTGAAGGAAGTGGATTTTCAGATGAATCTTCTGTTGAATTACACCACAGTTGCCGCAAATATTGCAGGAAACCTACTGGACCCGCATGGATCCAAGATTCACCCAGAAAACAGTGAAGTTTGGTGGTGGAAAAAATCATAGTTTGGGATTACATCCAGTATGGGGGTGTGCGAGAGATCTGCAGGTGGAAGGTAACATCAATAGTCTCAAATACCAAGAAATCTTAGCTACCTCTTATTCCAACCATAAAAGAGGCCAAATTCTGCAGCAGGACGGTGCTCAATCGCTACTTCCCTCCCACTTAAAAGTTCCTCAAGGCGAAGAAGATCAAGATGCTCCGGATTGGCCGGCCCAGTCACCAGACTGAACATCATTGAGCATATGTGGGGTAGGATGAAAGAGGAAGCATGGAAGACCAAACCAAAGAATATTGATGAACCTGGAGGCATGCAAGACTGCTTTCTACTAGCATTCCTGATGACTTCATCAGACTTGTATGAATCCTTGCCAACCGCATGATGCAGTCCTTCAAGCTCATGGAAGTCATTCAAGATATTAAATTTGGATCTCACGCACACTATTTAATTTGCTGACATATTTAGTATTTGTAGTAAATTTGTTCAATTTATTATAGGCGCAAAACTTTTGTCTTGCCAAAATTTGACCTTTCTGTCTTGTTTGATAATAATATTTTTTAGTGAAACTAATTTATTTCAGTGCATTGACATCATTTGGGAGGGTTTAGCTTTTCATATGAGCCATTTCTTACACCATTTATTAATTAAGTCGGGTTATAGCAGGTGTTTCTACACATAGATAAGCGACAAGACTTTTGTCAGGGACTGTATTTCATCGGCCTTTTACCGGGTGAGCCCACAGCTACATGGCACTCTTCAGATGGGTTTTGTCCTGGCTCACAGGCCTGCCCCCAATGAAAACATGCACTCGAGGCCCTCCATGGCACAGCCTATGGCCATCACCACTGAGTGGATCTGCACCGCTATCTCACGTGTAGGAGCCAGACAAGAACCTGCAGGAGGAAAAAAGATTGTTTGTGGAGAAACTTCAAAGGTCAACCACCACTTACATTTAATTGGGACAGATAGCTGTGTGGCGTAGCTCTCAATCAGCAAGACCCTGCAGCTTATAGGATTGTACTTGAATGAGCCAGTTCTTCAATAAGACCACCTGTGCCTCTTCTTTATCAATAATTGCTCTCTTTCATTTACACTTTGACACTGAGCTGCTAAACTCATCAGATTAAGACCCTGAAACTAAAGTGATTACTTCCATGACCATCTGTTGTTGGAAAAAATGAGCAGTGGTAAATTTCAAATAAGATTTCTTTCCCTTCAGATTTTTTTATTCTTAGAAGAGTGATCATTACTTTTTTTTTAATTTAATTTATGCATCCCTAAATTAAAAGAATGGGGGAAGATACACGTCTCCATATCCACCAATCACCTTGACTGGAGTGAATCTACTCACCTGAGTTGCAGGATTTTCCAGGACCAGAGAGTCTAGGGCAATGGTGCAGAAACGCTGTCTTCCCCGTGCCAGACTTGGCCTGTACAATCAAATCTGAGTAGAAGAGACCGGGAGCAAAAAAACAGTGGCACTTCAGGTCAATTTGTACACAAGCGACAAGACTTTTGTCAGGGACTGTAGAGAGACATTACCTTTTTATGTAAGCCTCATGCTGTCATTTGGGTTTTTGTAACTCTGCTCCTGGTTATGTACGCAGGTCGTATCAAGCAGCTTATTGAGCTGGGGATGTTATCCACCGCCAGCATCAGACTGTTTGTTCTGGATGAGGCGGACAAGCTGCTGGAGGAAGGCAGCTTCCAGGAACAGATTAAGTAAGATGGACAGAAACACCTATAATCGTACTCCTATTTAATTATATGATACAGCAGTAGGATGAGGATGTTATTCAACCACAGTCCTTAGATTGGAGCCCTTCATAACAAATATGTATGAATGTAATCTCATAAATTGCATGCTAATTTACAAAAATGCCCATGCTGAAATTCACCCACCTCCTCCACTTGTTTCTTCAGCTGGATCTTTTCCTCTCTGCCCGTGAACAAACAGATGCTCGCACTCTCAGCCACCTACCCAGAGTTCCTTGCTCAGCACCTTACCCGCTACATGAGAGAGCCTACTTTTGTCAGACTCAATCCCAGTGACATGGGCCTTAAAGGTAAGACACTGTTTAGCTGTGCTGCTATTATTGTTACCACAAAAAGCTGACGAAATCAACACCTAATTTAAAAGGTTACACTTTATATCAGGCAAAGTACTTGGCCTATCAGCTATGCCTAGGTAACATAATTAAACTGTACACTGTCAGCAATTAACTGCTGTCCTGGCAAACAGAGACTCCTTATAATAAGACAACATTGACAGTATAATGAAGCTTGTCATGTTTTAATGTTATTTCTACCTAAGTGGCGATTGACAGTAAGCAAAGCGTGACAAAATGCCCGTTCTGAAAATACTTATCTCTTTGACAGAATCAAACTTAGGCGTCTTCTTTTACTTTGAAGTTTGAAACTGACTTATTTGTTGGTGGAACATGTTTTTTTTAAGAAAACAAGCCTTGATTTTGACACACAGTGACTGTATACACATCCCCCCTATAAAAACATTTTGATGACTTGATGATTTTCCCCTACCCTACAAAAAACACGTATTATTATGCTTTTCAGTCAGTTATGCTTGAATTGACATTCTCCCATGTATGGTGATCTTGTGTGCCCCCTGCCAGGCCTGAAGCAGTATTACAAGCTGGTGCAGTCCGATCCTTTACCCCACAAGGTTTTCGAGGCAAAGGTGGAGCACTTGCTAGAGCTTTTCAGTAAAATCCCATTCAACCAGGCACTAGTGTTCTCCAACCTACACACAAGGTATTTTAATGTTTACCCTTTTCCTCATAGGTGCTCTTAATTATCTTTTTGTTATCAGCAAGAAACACGTATCTCATTCATTAGATCTGAAAATTGAATATATGGTATATCTGAAAAAATGGTGTGGATTGCTCCCACAGGGCTCAGCACCTGGCAGACATCCTGTCCTCCAAAGGCCTACCTGCAGCTTGCATTTCAGGTGAGAGCACCTTTTGGAAAAGCAGTGTTGACATGCTAAATCAATCTGTATTGATAATGATGATTTTGGTAGTTGAGTATTTTTGTCATTTATAAAAATGGAGATTGTGAAATAGGGGCATAGGCCCATCCATGCATAAGCCTCATTATTTTTGACATATTCATAGACTTAGCAGTTAATTGATTAAACGAAGAATTAATTGATTGCAAATGATCTTGAAGCATTCATTATTAAGAGGTGATTTCGACCGGTTTTCTCTTTTGCGAAAGAGAAGACAAACATATCTTTTCTTGCCATAGGCTGTCTTAGCAGAGCTGTTGTGATCTGATGTGATGTGGCTGGTTATAATGATGTGTACAGGTGGTCTGAGTCAGGACCAGAGACTGGAGGCCATGTCAAAACTGAAGCAGTACCAGTGCAGGGTGCTCATCTCCACTGACCTGGTGAGACACACATTATACTGCTTTCACCCATCACTACATTCTTGTCTTTATGGATCTCTCAAAAGTGTTATGCAAGGCTTTGGTTTTATTATCAGCTTCTGGTCTTTAATTCTGCCTGTTTTCTCTTGGTCCTTTCCTTCCCGTCAGACGTCCAGAGGTATAGATGCAGATAAAGTAAATTTGGTGATAAACCTCGACGTGCCACAGGACTGGGAGACCTATATGCACCGCATTGGACGCGCTGGCCGCTTTGGTTAGTCTCCAATATCATTTGAATTAACAACAAGTAGTGTTGATATATTGGGCATTTACACATTTTGTGAGATGACCCAAGATGGTCCACATTTTGATGAAAGCAATCCAGATAAGCACTTTTGACTTGAAATCCAAACTAAAATGGCTTAGATGTAATTTTTGCTTGCAGTTATAACAGAAGATGCAAATGTTTTGTTTTGCTGAATTCATTCATTCCTGCTTATTCAGAGGCAATGTTTTGAAGAGCATGTATTTTGAGTTTCAACTTTTTCTTTACATTTGACAATTTCAAATAAACGCCAATCATATGCCAACAGACCCAGTCGGTTGACGATTAATATTCCAGCCCATGCAGATAATCAGTTTATATTGTGGTAGTTCTGGTATTTTCTGTATAAAATATGTTGCTCTAAATTAGACTTGATTTGCTTCCTGCTAATCTTCCTCTTTGGAAGATTAGCTCGTGTTTCTGGAGTATTATTAGCAAGTGTGACGGCCTAGCAAGGTCAGTGGGTTCCTAATCATCTGCATTTAATTATAATTATCTGGACTTGACTTGTTGTGTGTTGTCTTGGAAACCGAAGGCAATTCAATCTTTGTTTTGTATGTGTGTGTTTGTACCTGCCATCCCTGCACACAACTCACACAGCCTCATTTTATCCCTTCCTATAATTTGAATGGGTTTTCATCAAGATAGCATTTTGTTTGCAGGCACTCAGGGGCTGGCAGTGACCTACTGTTGCCATGGTGAGGAGGAGAACAAGATAATGGCCATCGCCCAAAAGTGCAGCCTAAGATTGTCTACCTTGCCATGTGAGTCCTATCAACATGTCTGTCAAGAATGTGTAACTTTTTCTTCTTTTTGAAACAAAGCCTTTGCTTTAATGGGATTGTGAAAAAATAATTCCAGTCTGTCTTCCATCCTTCTAGCCACCATAGAGCCTGGGTTGATGGACGAGCAGTGTGACTGGGATGTCTGCACTGAGGCTTCCACTCCAGGCCCCTTACCCCAGCTCTGCTCCAGGACAGAGAAGAAGAAGCAGCCCAAGTTGGTCCCAGATCAATCTCTGAAGCACAGCAGTCACAGGAAGCTAGAGAAGACCCATCAAACTCCCAGACTGGGAGCGCACGATGAAGGCAATCCAAGAAGAGCTTCTCCTGCAAAAGCCACTCTCCCACCGGGTCCTCCACTGGCGGTGCCAACTCGAAAAGAGCTGCAAGACGCTCTGCCCAAGATCTCTCCTCTCAGCTCGTTCAAGAATTGTAGGTCAAGGTTTTTGGCCTTTGAAGAGGCTGAGCGGGACTACCACAGCTTCATTACCACAGGGTTGGGGAGATCCGTGGAAGTGGTTAGGGAGTTCAGAGGTGGGGAGGACGGTGATCTGAATGGGCATAGAGAGTCTTTCACACTTAATGACGACGGAGGTCAAAGTTTAAAACAAGACAGAGAACGGTGGAAGTCTAACATTTCACCTCCGAGGTCAGTTTCTGGTTCTTCAAACTCGCAATCTGACGAGGGCGATGAGGCAAATCAGACCAGAGGACATAACTACAGAGCAATCACTAAGCTTGAGACTGAAGCTAGAGAAACGCCCACTCTGTCCAAACCAAAAGCAGCGACCAATAGATCCAGTGTTTGTACTTCTTCTGCACCCAAAACGTATCACCAGCCAGCCCGTTCGTCAAGTGCGAGAGTTTTGTCTCAGCCCGAGAGCAATGATTCCATACCAATCGTTCAATCGAGCCGGCATCCCAGTCAGACGGCTCCAGCACATACTGACAAAAATGAATCCAGAAAGACTGTGAAACAGAGCAAAAAGATTTCAAAGATGAACCGAGAGCAAAAAAGGGAAAGGGATGAAGGAGAACACGATTATTATGATGATGATGATGATGACCATGATGAAGACGAGTGGACTGCTGAAACTTACTGGAGAGCCAGCTACAGAGCCTGGAATGATTACTACGCCTCTATGTCTCCTTTTCAAGAGCAAAATTACCAAAGCTATTACGGTGTAGCCCAAAACTGGATGGCAGCTTATCGTATGAATGCCATCTACATGGAAGAACTCCTGAAACACTGACGTCTTTACTGTTAATCAGGGCGTCCAATCGTGCTGTTGTCTGAATGTCCCCTGCAAAAAATTGAGTACAAAAGTTTGCACTTCTAATCAAACATTGCTCTTACATTCGGGTGTTTATTTTTCAATGAATTCATACCATAACCTGTATGCCCCTATTACCTTTCTAATAAAGTATGGAGCATTTACTTCAAAGCCCTCTTCTGTTATGGCTCTAGTCATTTACATGCTATTAAACTCTTTTTCTTTTCTTTTTTTATATTATTGATTTAATTTTATGTTAGAACTTTAGATTATATAGAGCATCCTCAACACAAGCCATTAATCAAAACTGATGTTTAAAGAGGAAGGTGAAGAAGGGGCACACAACTATGTAATCTCTATAGCAGGGCATAGCTAAGGTCAGACAACTCCACATGCTCCTGATTACAGGCTAATCAACCACGAGCATTTAACCAATCAGTGCGAGGAAAAACAAAAGGCAAGCACCAATTTAAAACCAGGGGCCCACTTCAGCTCATTTTTACCATCTAGTTTGTCACCAATTTAATTCCTCATGCAGAAAGGTGAATGGTACTTTTATGCTCACTGAGTTACAGCACACTAATGTAGACTAACTGGTGGACAGATTTGTCTAGCATGAACCAAAGCTCTTTCACATAATGAAAGAACAAAACTGAGGTGAAATCATGGACGTTCACACTTTCTTGAACGAAACAGCCGTGCATGTGACTCCCATGAAAACCATGTTTTTCATATTTAACTGCACGGTCTTATCCCTAGCATTAGTATTGGGTTTGCCCGGGAACTTGTGGGTTTGTTGGGTTGTTTTTAGGACCAAGAGCATGCAGACCTTCAATAACGCGCTGCTGGTCAGCTTGGCCGCCAGTGACCTCTTGAAGTGCTCTGTGGACATACCGCTGCTGCTCTTCTCTTTTCTGCGGTACAGGAAGGACAGCCAGGTGTCGGTGTCTGTGTGTACCCTGCAGCAGTTCACCTATGCCCTGTGCAGCTGTGTCCAGCTGCTCACGCTTGTCAGCATCAGCGTGGAGCGCTTCCAAGCCATCGCGTTCCCTTTCCAAACCGAGAGGAGGAAAGCGAGGGTCAGTCTCTGGATCCTGTCCATCTGGGCATGCGGCCTGATTTTGGCTATAACCTCTCTGACTCTTTCCAAAAAGGCGCTTTTTTACATGCTCTGCCGTCCGCACCTCGGGGATCATGGCGACGAGCGTCTACAATATTCGGATCCATTTGGACCCTACGTGCTGGTCCCGGTGTGGGTATTGTGTTTGACTGTGATCGTTATCCACTACGTGCGAATATTCAACGTTGTTAGACAGCACCGAAAGAAAGTGTTCAGTCGGGAAGTCCAGCTGAGGCCGGCGGTCTCGGGACAGGTCTGTGGCTGTCCGAGTGTCAATGCTTCAGCACCACGGACAGCTCTGCCGGGCTCCTTCAGCCCGTCACCCCCCGGCCGGACGGTGCTCCTGGTGGCCGAGGCCAGTGCTCCCTGTGCGGGCGCCCCGGGGAGAACTCCGGAGATTGTCGGGGTGGTGTGTCTTCTGACCCCTGGGGCCAGGGAGCGGGGGAAGAAACAGATGGAAGGAAAGCTGGCCCAGCGTTTTGGGTACATATCCATTGCGTTCACGCTTTTCTGGGCGCCTATGGTGGTTATTTTGCTAACGAACGTCATCTCGTGGAATAACACTGACAAAGTGAGTTCAGCAAGGTTTTTTCTTCCATTAGGCAATAATGCAAATGGCTATAGTAAGAAATACTAAAAAAACAAAACAATGTGCAGTGTAATGCAATCCAGTTGAGTTGATTAATCAATGAATCACCAACAATTTTGACAAAGTAATCTATTAAATAATCATAAACTGAATCTGATTGTGTTTTGGACAGTTGGTCGATGAAAACAAGCACACGTTACAGCTTGGTATCTGTGATACATGCTGTAGTCGTCCTGCAGAGACATTATGGAATATATGTTGTGTTGAAATATCCAAAACTCTCTCCTGTTTTCCCCACAGTTGCTGATGGAGCTGGAGACATCAGCTATGGTGCTGACCTGTGTGCATGCTGCAGTGGATCCCCTCATCTATACGTTAGTCACTAGACAGTTTCGCTCTGAACTCAGCAAGATCCTCTCGTCCATCCCAAGGTGTCCCCTAAAACGGAGTGCCTGAAGGTTCAACACTTTATGAACAGTTGGATCACATGTACTGTACTTTTGGGAATTGAGACACACACACACACACACACACACACACACACACACACACACACACACACACACACACACACACACACACACACACACACACACACACACACACACACACACACACACATTTAAAAGTGAGTGAAAAAGAGACCACAGATTTAGTATTTGTGGCAGATATAGATGTTTTATCAGGCGTTTCACAGTCGGGACACAAGACAAGGTCATAAATAATATCCAACACCTGACAAGATACGCACAGCAGTAGTCTCAACAACGACAGGTGGCATAGGAGGGCAAAGCAAAGAGTGAGAGAGAAACTGACTGAGCCCAGAAAAAAAGACAATTGGGGGGGGTACATAACAGAGAAAGAGAGAGACAAACACAATCACAGACAACTGTTTCTGTTGTTTGTAAATAAAAATGCAATCCTTTGACACTTGAGTGGAGAAATGCTTACATAATGAATTAAGCTGTGTCATTTGAAAGTGCAGCTGACGCAACCCAACCTGTCTTGAAACAGGGAAGCAGTAAATAATTCACATTTAATCACTGTCCTAGCAACAAAAAATACAGGAAACCTCACTTCTGCTATTACCCATGTCATACCCTTGTTGTAGTTTTCAATAGATTCTAAATGTCGGACTTTTTGCTGTGAATATGAAGTCAATGTCTTCAACTGTACTTTTAAAATTACACTAAATGAAAACTCTGCTTGTCTTCTTCATTTTTTTTTTTTACTCCAGGTAAATTTGCGCAAAGTTTGACTTCATTCTACTGGATCTAGGCAGCTGTTATCACTGTGTACAGTACTAAATTACCAGCAATAGTAGTAGGTCTCTGGTAGGAACATCAGACGTAAAACACATCCTGTTCCAACTCTGTAGAATATTCTAAAAACATTCTAAAGGGACCTTAGGGTCTTATGTAGTAATGCACTGATATGGTATCCATTATGCTATATATTTCCACCCATGTTTGCTGATAAGATGATAAAGATATGTGTTTTTTTGTAAGTCTTAGTACAAATAAGTGTAAAATTGGTTAAGCTTTTCAGATGTCTCCATATCAAGGTAAATACTTTAAAAAAAAAAAGGCCATTATACATTTTGCTGCTAGTTTGACAGTTGTTAGTCGACTTCTACAGAAAAAAAAAACCCTTTCACATCAGCTACATATGGGCAGACATAATATAAGTCCAATTCCAGTATTGCTTTTGAAATATACTCTTGGCTGATATTGACAGTATGCTGATATATTACATCTCTAGCACTGTACGTGTGCTCTTGATCCACATTTAATTTCATCAATGTGGAGCAGAAGTGGGGGCTTAGTCTGCTGTGACTGAAGTCCTGCCCAGCATTGGAGGAACCCCAGCAGTGGTCTGATCCACATTGGAGTCAGAATGACATTCCAGATGAAAAAGGCCAACAGGGAGGCATCAGTTGGGAGGTCAGCAGAGCTAAAAGGTCACCGTCCATAGTTACAAAGGTCAACTTTGATGGGATTTGATGAAAAGTACTACCAAGGTTACATGGTGGGGCTGCGAGTTGAGAGAACAGACAGAATAGCACATGTTTTTGGTGACAGAGATCTGTGGATGGCTCATCCGGTGTCCTCTGTGTCCCTGTGGTCACCGTTTCAACATATTTCCCTGCTTTAAGTTCTCCAGAAGATAAAGTAAATAAAATCATTTGAAACAACAAGGAGGACAAAAAGTACAAACACCAAGTTCCCTAACCACATGAAGTACACATACTCAACAACTTCGAAAAATGCCCACTGAGTTTGGGGAAGAAAAAACATTGACAGCTATAAAGACTACTGAAAGCATACTGTTGTTCACACAGGAGGTAGGGATACCACAGGACAACAACAAGAGAGAAAGAGAGAAAGACAGACTGAGGGAGAAAGAGAGACAATGAGAAGACAGCTTCACTGGTTCTGCCAAACGATGGTCAAATATTACAAAATATTCTATTAACAATATTCACAAAGTACCCAGGCTCAAGACAGATTTGTGTCAGAAATTCCCAGTGAAACACCTTGTGCTTTTTATAGTGGTGATTTGAATTCAAACCTATTTTTTTTGGTTTCTTTGTAAGAGAATTGGTTTATTTGAGGTCTGTCTGGCTGTAGCAGCCAAAAGGGAAAAGACTGTGGGGAGGGGAGGGGGGATTCAGTAAACTAAACACAAATAAATCTCTTTTTACTCCAGCAACAGGCACATATTGTGTAAAAGGCTTGTAGCTGAGAATTTCTGACAGAAATGTGTACAACAAACTCTTCAGAGTGGCAGCTAGTCAAATATGCCATATACTGAGCCATTGAGACGTCCAGAAGAATGAAAACACAAGTTTCCAATCAACTGAGACAAACACATTCTCACACACATATATACTCACAGGCACATACCTCCTATCCAAAACATCACAATTCCTCTAGCTAGCAAAAAGTCACGTACACTCATTCACAAATATGCAACTCATTGGTGAAGCCATCACAGACACACGTACCATATGTCATCTTGTAAAGGATTTTCACTCAACTGGGTTGATATTGGACCTGAAAAAGAACGGTGGCATTTTTATCTATCAAGAGGGGCGTTGACCAAATTGACACAAAACAAAAGGGTAGGGTTAGATCAGTTGACACAAAAGTTCTGATAATGTGTTATAATTTTCTTTCCCTTTAAGATTTCTTCCTTTTCCCTTTATATCTCCTGCTAAATGAAAGATTGTAAGAGTCAAACGGAAATCATAACAAAGTGCTTTGTGCACAGTGACACATGACTTGCTCTGAGGACTCATTTCAGAGTCTTGGGAGGCACACTCACCCACCTTATCATCTGAAACAACACCCTACCAAATTCTCCACTCTTTCATCCACACACACACACACACACACACACACACACACACACACACACACACACACACACGCACACACGCACACACACACACACAGTTCATGACCAGCAGAGGGCAGGCTCTACCACAGCCAGAATAGGACTCTGAGTGCCTTCTTCTCCATCATTCCCAGTCCTCCTGTCCCTCAGTCTGTCTCGATGAGTCTTTATCTGTCTTTCTGTGTGATGCGCCTGCACTCTAGTCTTCACAGTGCGGACACCTTCACAACGTTCTGGTGGATCGGGCCAGCGGGCAGATGAGCATCTCCCTCAGGAGTCGTCACTGGCGGTGTTGGAATGCTGATGATTGCTGTTGTGATCTGGCTGCTCTGGCAGTTCATGGATGCTGGATCGTCTACGCGCATGTTCAGACTGGAGCGGCTACAGGAAGGAAAGGAGGACAGGAAATCAGGGCTCATGAATAGTTTCTCTGTGTAGACACATTTGCTAAAAGTTACTCGCTCATGTCCCAGACCAGCTCTAGTGAGGATAAAAGGTAATGAGAACCCCTCCTCTTTTTATTTGACAGCCACTGTTCAAGGTCAAGGTTGCTTGTATTGTCTCCCAAAGCAGAAAATTGTCTTGGAGGAGCCCTTAACAAAAACAATAATCCCTTTTACCCCTTTCAAACTGAACAGACAACCTTTACTTCATCATTAGTGTGATCGGGTCAAAATGTTTTATAGAGCTTTAAAAAAACAAAAAAACAGGTGTAATTGTGAAAGTGTTGCTTGTCAATAATCACCCAACTCTGCTCTATAATAGTTGGTGTTGGTGGAGCAATCCAGAGCTATAATGTGAGAGGATATTCAACCTGCATTTGTAAGATGGAGCAACCATTAGTCTAAAATTAATTAGCAACTATATATTTTTATAATCAATAAATTTGAATAGATTTTCAAGCAAAAATGCCAACGTTTACTGGTTTGGGCTTCTCAACTGTGAAGATTTGCTGCTTTGGGTTTTGGACTGCTGACTGAATACAACTCCCTGAACTGCAAGACATTTTTACAGGCATTTATCACACTACAACGCCTTGGGTTGTAGGTTTTACTTAAAAGACCTGATCTACTTATCACTACACAAGTTGAAGGATATTTTTGCCCTCTCCTTTAGAAATCCTGAGCTCACCTGGTAGTGAGTGGCTGGATGTGGATGGTGCTGAGCTCTTGCAAGCCTTGTTGGTGTGTGTGCGCCTGTGTCAAAGGCTGCATGTGTGCTGGGCCACTGGCATTTGGTAAAGGGGTGTGGTGCTTCTTGCTTCGGCGGGTGCAGCATGTGCCAGTCACGCCATCCTGGCTGGAAAGGGAGGGGCTTCGAGACGAATAATTTTGCAGCCCTGCCTCCAGGTAGCTCTGCTGGTAATACTGCTCGTCCACAAACTCATGATTCTACAGACAAGACGGAGAGAACAAGACCGGCACAAGGCAGAAGACACAGAGAGAGTCATAAAAAACATTTACAACATTTACAACAGAAAATTAAAATTACATATATATTACATATATAACGTTACATATATATATATATATATATATATATATATATATATATATATATATATATATATATATATATATATATATATATATATATATATATGTAACGTTAGGCTATGTATATATATATATATACATAGCCTGGGTTAATAACTCCTCAGTAAGTATGTGATTATTTTTTACATAGACCTGTATGTGGCTGTGTGGCACACTAAATATTCCTGTCAGTTGAAGCTTAGTTTAGAATCAATTTCAATAGTCAATTCCTTAAAAAGGCAATAATCTCTACTTTTTTATTAACAATGGATTGCATGACTACTTGTATGTTAACGGGGTCACTCATAGCAATGAACCCATAAAAAATTTGTGATAATTGAATAATGTTTGGTGGACAAAAACAATACTCCAAATGAATTAACCACATGTTTTGAGGAGGTAGGATATTCTGACAGACATTTCCTGCCTGACAGAATGAGAAACCCCCCTTTAAACCACATTTATCAAGGAGGTAGGCCATTCTGATCAAAATTTCCTGCCTGACAAAACGAGCAACCTCCTTTCAATATTGCTTATCTGCTGGATGTGTAAACAGGCAACTGTTTTTGAACATGTTCACCACATAAACTGTAAAGGTGATAACACGTCAATGTCCCACTAGCTGCCCTTAAGTGTCCAAAACAATTCAGTTATGTCAGGTGTAACTTTACATTCATGCTGACCTCCATGTGCTCCATTTTTTATTACACAAGGTAATAAATTAAAGTTTTGGTGTGTGTGTGTGCAGCAGCCGCGCATGCTAGATTTTTTCATTTGCCAATCTCTTAATAGTTCTAGGCTGAAACAGACAACAGTGCATCTGTATCACATACAAGCAGACAAGCGTGTATCAGGGAAATGCAGTGTACTGGACATCATGCTACAGTGGGCTGCACTTGCTCATGCACATTCAAATACTTTTGATTTATTACACGTTAAGCCTGGCTGTCAAACAATGAGCCACAGCTAGACAGAAACATATGGATGATTGCACAATCAAGGGTTTAAACTAGAAAATGAATTTCCTGCAGAAAATGCTTGTGAATACTCAAAAGCTAAATTGCCAAAGGTAAACTGGATTGCTGGCATAATTACATAAGAAGAAGGTGAAACAGTTAAAAAAGTTGGAAAAGTGGAAATGGTTTTAATTAATATGAATTTCATTGAAATGTTGAATAATACCAATGTTTTAAGTATAAAAAGTCATAGTACAGGCATGTTGTAAAGTTGTAGTATAGGTACTATACGTCGAAAAAAGTAATATAAAAGTCAAAGTATAGTATATTGGAAAAAATTTAAAAAATCAAAGCAGAGTTTTCTAGGAAAAATTCAGGAAAAAGACAGTATGGTATGTCAAAAATAAATCATATTATAGAATGTCAAAAAAAGTCATAGTATAGTAAGTCCGAAAAATTCATAAAATAGTAAGTAGAAAAAAGTCATGGTATAGTATGTCAAAGATAAATCATACTATTGTATGTCAAAAAAGTCATAGTATAGTAAGTCCGAAAAATTCATAAAATAGTATGTAGAAAAAAGTCATGGTATAGTAGGTCGAAAAAAGTGATAAAAAAAGCCATAGTGTAGTATGTCGAAACAAGTCATTGTATAGAATATAAAAAAAAACAACACAATATAACAAATCAAAAAAACGTCATAGTATGTCAAAAGAAGTGTTAAAAAAGTAATTGGTGTGTCTATATATCATTAAACCAAAAGTCACAGTATAGTATGTTCTAAAAAGCCATAGTATAATTTGTCTAAAAAAAGTGATAAAAAAGAAATTGTATAGTATGTCTATACAGCATAAAACCAGAGAATTTAGACATATCACCTATATTCTTAGAGCCTTGCCCTGGCTTCCTATAAGTAGGAGAACTGATTTCAAAATATTATTAAATTACAAAGCACTGAATGGTTTGGGACCAAAATACATGTGTGACATGCTGCTCTGTTAGATTTTAGTTTTACAAACCACAGTTTCGGAATAAACTTCCAAAACACTTACAATCTGCCCAACCCTGTGTTCTTTTAAGGCAAACTTTTCTGTTTGACATTGCTTTTCCTGAGGTAATTTAGAGATGGTCATCCATCCTCTATGCTTTGAAAGTCTTTTAAATTTACAGTTTGTTTGCTTTGTTATTGTTTTTATTACTATTGAATTTTATGTTGTATTTGTTTTGTATAAGTATGTAAAGCAGTTTGAATTGACTTTGTGTATGAACTGTGCTGTAGAAATAAACTGTCTTGCCTATGTTGAAAAAAGTGATACAAAATTCAGGGTATAATGTATCAAAAAAAGTCATAGTATAGTCTGTTGAAAAAAGTGATAAAACAATCACAGTATTAAATGTCAAAAAAATCACAGAATAGTGCATTATATCGAAAGAAGTGAAAAAGGTCAAAGTATAGTATGTCAAATAAGTGATGAAAAAGTCATAGTGTAGCATGTCTGAAAAAGTGTTAAAAATATGAAAGTTGGTATGTCAAAAAAAGTAATAAAAAGTCAAAGTATAGTATGTGGAAAAAAGTTATGGTATTGTATGTCGAAAAAGGTGATAAAATAATAGTAGTATTGTATGTGGAAAAAGTCATAGAAAAGTGAAAAGGTCAAAGTCATAGTCTAGCGTGTATGAAAAAGTGTTGAAAATAGAAAGTATAGTATTTCAAATAACGTGATGAAAAGTCAAAGTATAGTTTGTATAAAAAAGTCATAGCATCGTATGTTGAAAAAAGTGATTAAGTCACAGGATAGTATGTTGAAAAAAGTGTTAAAAATGATAAAGTACAGGGGCAGCCTATAGCTCACCCAGTAAGAGCATCGCCCCATGTTGGCTAAGTCCTGCAGGGCCCGGATTTGAATCCAACCTGCGGCCCTTTGCTGCGTGTCATCCTCCCCGTCTCTCTCCCCCTTTCATGTCAATCCACTGTCACTAAAATAAAGGGAAAAGCCCCAAAAATAATCTTTAAAAAAAATATCTCAAAGTATAGTATGTCAAAAAAGTGATAAAAAAAAACGTTGTATAGTTTGATAAAAAAAGTCATAGTATAGTACAGTTTTTCCCAAAACTAAAAACTAAACAAAACTAATAAAAAAAGTCAAAGTATTGTATGTCAACAACAGTGATAGTATAGCATGTTGAAAAAGTGATGGTATAGTATGTTGGAAAAGTCATGATTAACTCATAGTATAGTATGTAAACACTGATAAAAGTGTCATGGTATAATATGTTGAAAAAAATTTATACTGGGAATCAAACCTGGGTCAGAGTCTGCAATTGTTACTTGCTGGTGCTATTTGGCGCTGTGTTATTCACTGAGCCACTGTATACCAAATAGAGAATGTTGAAAACAGTCTCAGCAAAGTATGTTGAAAAAGCCGTTACAAATTCATAGTATGGTATGTTGACACAAAATGATAAAGTAGTGTTTCAAAAGTAGTCATAATGGGAATCTAACCTGGGTCAGAGAATGCATATTCGACTTGTTGGTGTTTTTCTGAGCGGTGCTAACCACTGACCCACTGTGACACCAAATAGAGGAATGTTGAACAGTTTTAGTATATTATGTCAAAAAAAAGCCATCAAAAAGTCCTAGTATGGCATGTCAAAGTGTAGTGTGTTGTAAAAATCATAGTATAGAATCTTAAAAAAATCAAAGAAGTCATGAAAAGTCATAGTATATTCTATTGAAAGAATTAAGAGTTCAGTATGTTGAAAAAGTCATGTATAGTATCTCGAAAAAAGTGATAAAAAAGCCAATTTTGTTGTAAAAAGTGATTAAAAAGTCAAAGTAAATTATGTTGAAAAAGTGATAAAAAGTCACAGTATGTCAAAAATAGTCATAGTATTGTATGTAAAAAAGTTATATAAGTCAAAGTGTAGTATGTCAAAGAAAGTCTGGAAGAACATGCAAACTCCACACAAAAAAGCTCAGCCTATGGTAGGAATTGACCAAGGGTGAGAGTCTGCTGTGCCAGTTAGAACAGTGCTAACCACTGAGCTACCGTGCCAACAAATAAAGTAATTTGAAAACATACTGAGAAAGAAGCACTAAATTTAAACAGTGATAATATACAAACTGTATAAGATATGGAAAAGCTGAATCATGCTGTAATATCTGAAGGTATTGGGAATGGGCTAAAGTTTAAATAACGCCTTTAGGTGAAAGTATGTGGGAGGAGTAGCATTTAGAAGTAGAAGAAGCCTGAAGATTTCTCTATTGACTTTTAATGAAAAAAGAAAAAACTGTAATATTTTAAAAGTTAAATGGTGGAGAAAAGTTAAATACAAGCACAGCTGTCCTTAAAGGGCTGAACATTTTGACATTTGAATGTTTTTTTGTAGCAGAAAGTATGCAGAGTAGAAGTAGAAGGCGACAACATTGTATGGAAGAATCTGAAAACAATACCATGAATGCTGCTGAACCAGCATTCACAGAATTTCAGTTTTTTGCCCTGACAATTTTTTTCAATACTTTTAACAACTTTCCTAAGCACAACATCTGTCTGAGTAGGCTATACAATTAACACATTTCTTGTTGCTTGGACACAAAATGCATACAGTTAACACAAATTTAAAATGCTTGAACTTTTACACAAACGTTCAACAACACCAAAACAATGGATTTTTACTGACAAATTTGCAAATGCTTACACACTGTATATAAGAACATATAACATCATGTTCTAAACCTAACTTATAGGCTATAGTCAAAGTGAACGGCTGTTCATATTGTAAATTGAAACACAAAGATATCCCTGCATTTTATTCCATTGTTACTGTACATGAGAGAATCAGCTGATTGAAGTTATGCAAACAGATCATTCAAAGCTGATTCCCATCTAGGAAACACTCAGGGGTTGAGGTTCTTTCAATTGAATGACCATCCGTTTTTTACAGTATTCTTTATATGTTACAGGAAGTGAGTGTTGTACATTTTTGATACTGTAAACCGGACATTCTACAAAGCTATTTTGGGATGGGTCATTTCTTTTTGTATTGAATTACTGCCGAAAAAGAAACAAAATGCATGCATTACTAAACCCAACAAAACTAAAATTGGCTTGAAGAGAAATTACAGCGTAAAACACAATCTATGATCAATCCAATATACTATTATATATTGTATAAGGGCAGACCAGACACATGTAAAATAATGTAGTTTCTGTAATTCCACCTGATATTAGTGTTTTTATGACATTGGGCTATGACTGACTAAATGTTCCTGTTGGAAAAGAACAGATGTTAGTATTTTGGAAGAATTATGTTTGCAGTGTTTTGGTAGATAAAGTGTATTGTATTAGTAAATTATTAGTAAAATTAGTGTTAGAGTTTAGTTTACAATGTGGGATTTTGAGCCTAAAGTTAACCATTTTGCCAGTTGTGTGTTGTAGGTGTGTTGGTGCGTTAAGAGTTTAAGAAAACTCGTAATTTTTTTTTACTGCTATGACAATTAAAAAAAATTAAAACAATTGTCAAAGTAATCATAAAAACTAATATCTTAAAATCTATGCAATTTAACTTGAATTTTTTTGTGATTCTGGAAAAAAAAGGTTACGTACATTGTGATTTTATTAACATAAAGAGTGAATGAGCGTGTGCACTCACAGTGGTTTTCTCCAGACAGTGCAGCAGGTGGTGGTGCTGGCTCTCTAGTAGAGAGGTGGACTTGGTTAATCGTTGCTCCTCCTCAGTAGAACTCTACATACATACACACACACACACACACACACACAAACAAACAAACCTTTTACAGTTTTGTTGTAAGAAAGACACTGATTAGATGGTGCAGGTGCACGACCGGCTGCTATCTAAATACCTGATTTGAAAGGTTCATCTTGTATGGAAGTTGCTTAAATTGGAGAAGGAGACAAAAGGACAACAGACAGGTAGAGTTTTACTTGTGGTCATAGACAGCAGTCAGGGCCGCAGTCATGCCAGTCAGACACAGAGAATATGACCATGAGAGGCATGTCTGCTGACATCAGTGGAGCCAAAACACTGATCTGTGCTATAACGGAGACTTCTAGCACAACTCTCCCCTTATAAATACAGAGTATATACGATTCATATGAAATGTCGTCGCCATCTCTGTTATTGCAAAGGCTGGCTACAGGCAACTCTATAATGAGTTGCATTCCATATGCCTTATTTTCTATGCTGTTTTTGTGAGAATCTGTGGGTGAACAAGTGAGAGATATAGACAAGTTATGTGGTAGTTTTCAGAAGAAGTTCATTTCTGGGCAGTGGTAAGGTGAGTCAGACAATATGTGGACTGCCAGGGAGCCTTGTGGATTATCTAAGAAATTGAATAAAACAGCAAAAACAACAAAAATTTGATTGTAAATATTCAGCAGTCAATTTGCTATATTTTTTTAGAACAGTAAGTTTGTATTGTTCTATTTGTCCATTAAATCATTTGACTGTCAGGTCATGACGAATTTGTAGAAAACACTTGCTCTGTGCAGACAAGAAACATACACTCTAAAATAACACAAACATGCCCTTTATCGCCTGTTCACTTATGTACCCTCCTTTTCTCAAGTGATATTTGGAACAGATTTATAATAAGCAGAATCTTTGCAAAGAGGATTTGAAGTTTAATATCCTCATATATCCAACATCTAAGTAGGGTTTTGGGATAAGCTAATACACAGAAAACAGATCACTCTGCATTGTTATTTTAAATATTGGCCATAATAGCCTTAGCTTAGCTTGAGCCTGGGAAGATGTCTCCTAAGTATATTGCAGAATGCCATCATTGTTCTTGTCAGAAGAAAAGCAATGTTCCACATATACAGACTTTTGATGGGTTGCATCAGTTTTCCCCAGCAGCATCTGTGGGTGAGCTGTTTATAAAAAACAAAAACAAAAAATACGGCCCTGATCATGCATGCTCCACTGCTTCGCCGTAAGGCAAGCGAAATGCCATGTTTGGAAGATTTGTTGTAGCAATTTTGTGTTTGTTAAGTGGAGGGGCTGGTGTTGTAAGCAGAAGCTTCTTTGCTGAGAGGGTACATTCCTGCGCTGATGACTCGGTTTTTCCTCGCCAAGACCGCTCACCTGTGTTCATGCTGCTTATCTGTACCTAACACAGCAGTAAAACACAGGTGTTTAGCCTGATTTATTTCCGTCTTCCCTATACGTGAGATTGCAGGCCCATATCAGCAGTTTGTCTGGAGGCGGCTATGGTTCACCACCCAGGTGGCCACCATACTGTAGAGACTGGTAACAGCTTAATCTGCTGAACGACAAAACCCACTGCGTGTCGCTCTGCATGGTGCATGTTGTTGGTAAATAGCTGCCTTAGAATTTTACTTAAGTTGGAGCACAATATATTATTGCGCAAGCATATATCTCCGAATAAGATGTTCACTGTTAACGTTGGTGTGGTTAAAATCACTTGAACAAGAGCATCCTAGAGAGGTCCATGCATTGTTCTATAAAGTAATAAAGTTCCCAAATTCCAACAGTATTATCATTTTAACTATAATTGTGGTAGCCCTAATGAAGCAGTGTGCACTCTATCATAAATTAAATTAATTAAAGCCAAGTCTTCATAGGAACACTACTCAAATAAATAAATATAGTTTTGTCTGTGTCATAAATAAAAAAACAGCAAAAATTGTGGCCTTGTTTATATAGAACTTTTGCAAACGTATTTCATCAGTGTCAAGAGTCTCTCTTAATAGTTTCTCTTAACATTGTTATGTTGAGAAGTAATTTTAAATGAAAAATAAAAATCAATAAAGCAACTTTATAATTCAGTATATATTGAGAAGGTTTACTCATGACCCTTTGCTTGCAATTAAGAGAAATTGAAACATTACCACGTATATAAAAACAACACTGCAGCCTTTGCAGCATATTGTCTCTTGCAATATCAATGTGAAGCCAATGCATTATTCAGCCCTAGCTTGAATATAAGCACTGGTGCCATTCAGATTCTGTCCTAACCATTACTATTGAACTGAGAAAGAGCAAGAGCGGAGAGGAAGGAGGAAGCACTTGTTTTTGTTTTGCCGCTGTGTCAGCCCCAGGCCACTATAGTGCTTGTGAACCGCACAATTTTGGTGAGGCAAGGAACATCCTTGAGATGTGTTTACATTTCCTGCTGCATTGCCTGAAGCATTTACCTCAGCTGGGCAGCTGAGATCAGAGATGCTTACATTAGAAGTGCGGCTTATCGAATGATATTACAGTTAGCTGCTCTAAAAAGTTATGGGTGCATTCTAAGACTTGTTAATTAAAGGAACTAACCAACCAAGGCTGGCATCCAATGAGCACTTAGTTGTTGCCCGCTCTGAAATCCTCATATGTTGTTGGGTAATCCTGAAGAAAACTGATGAGACACAAGCGAAGCATTGTAGTATCTGTGGTTCAGAGGGTGGTCTTACCGTGAACTCCAGAGCTTCGTTGAACAGGCCGTTGCGCTTGCTGTCGAGGAAGGCGTTGGAGCTTCCTTCCTTGGATATTCGTATCCTTGCCAAGCGAGCTTTCTGCAAGAACATAAAAACCAACTGTTTGTCAGTGCCTATGCCACATCCTGTGTCAGAATGATTGGATATCAACTGACACATCAAACTAATTTGAGCTACAGCACTTTCAAATGCTTGATATCTTAGTGGTAAGCTTATAGATCAAGTCAAACATGTGCTACTAATCAATGATCTGCTATGAAACTTATGAATGATTTATAGTGACCACATAATAAAACATACCTTGGTTTGAAAATCAGTTAGCAAGGTGGCTTGTACTAAAATCATGTATAATATAAACAGCTATGTGTCGTTCCGCATTTGAAATATTGAACACAATTTATTTGGTCTGTTTTTGTGCTGCTATGCTAGCAATTTTGTTTCGCAAAATAAATCAAGGAAATGTTTCTGCTCATAACGCTTTACTTTGATAGTGTCGGATTAAATGCATCTTTAGTCATCACACCCACACAGCGCGGTTACTGCACAGTTGGGTCTCGTTTTCTCTCTCTACCTCTCTTTCTCTCACGCTGACAAATCTCTGCTATGAGGCAGTCTGCAACAGAGGAAAAAATGCAAGAAAGAACAGATACACTATGGTCTTTGGAGTATATTCTTTATGCTTCAGTAGCTTTGGCACACAGTAGATGATTCTACTCTACTCCACCCAAAACTCCCTGTGTCTACTGGATACACAGGCCTGTGTGAAAATGTGGGTCTCAATAAATATCTTGGTTACCAGAACAACTGCTTTTATAGGATTGTGTAATCTGAGTCACTCACTTCTTAAAGGCACGCCATTTTCCCGTCAAAGTCAAGAGCAGGTTGTCAGGCTCAGTGCAGCTACAAAGTGTGTGTGTTTCTGTTGCTTCGCCCTCTGCATTTTAAAATAGAATGACGGATTCATTGAGGGGTAATTGGCAGAAGCATAATGGGAGCTGAGAATTTGTTTAGTAGGGGGACCATGCACCGCTGGGGGGTTAATTGCGTGTGTGGATGTGTGTTTGCATAGCTCCATGTGTGCTTAACCATGCACACCTCTTCTTCATAGCTGAATTTCCATACATATCAGCCATATAAAGTACCAGCAGAAATACTTGGCTTGGTAAGAGTATGGTAATGTATGATAATTTAAGATCATTCCCTAACTTGAGTTTAATTTAAATCACGGTTATGTTTGTTGACCTGCAGGTAAAGAGAGTGAGAGAGATAAACAGAAGTGCAGGAGGACACACACATGCACCAGCACCCAATCTAAACTGTAGCATCTATAGAACAAACACAAGTCCCTTCAAATTGTTTACCTTCTCCTGCAACTTTATCTTTTTGTCGCTTTTCCTCGCTGTCTTTGTTCCCTCACACTCTGCACTTAGGTACATATGTGCTGGCACAGCATTCCCACAGGCCTTTGGGATAACCCCTCTTTATGTTCTGACATTGTCCTCTGCCAATGAAATTGTTTTTCTGGGGTCACCATGCAAACTGCAGCCCGTGACTGTGGCGATGGTTGCCAGGCAGCGCAAGGATAATGAAGGGGATGTTATGAACATGTCCCGCGAGATTGAAGCTACTTCTGCAGTTCTTTGATATATTCCCGTGGCCCTTGGGATCCAGGCGCTTGGGTCTAAGGTCCATCTTTGCTTTCAGGCAGAGCCACAACACAACAGATTAAACCTAGATGCTGCTGAAGGAGCATCATTGAGAGCACACAGGAGTGTAAGGGAACCGTGAACACGGGGATTTCACGTACTCATACATGCACATGAAAGGTTACATGGCCAAAAAGTGTATCTGCTGTCCATTCCTTCACACAGAGACACAGTCAAATCATATATCTGGACACACACACACACACACACACACACACACACAC
>NC_045739.1:7906664-7932642 GCF_008692095.1 Etheostoma spectabile
ACACACACACACACACACACACACACACACACACACACACACACACAGCACACAGAGTAAAAATGAAAGTGCTCCGCTCTTGTTATCAGAGATTGTAATAACAAAATAAATGATGTCTCAATACTGAAACAGTATTTCCCCTCACAAATTTACTTTGGATTCACAGAAAGCTGCCATAAAACAGATTATTAAGAATGAGGTGTTACTTTTAATTGCACAATGTGTCTGTGGTCACTCCAATCATTCAAATAAATAAAATAACCATTCAATTACATTCGAATAATAGGATCCTGGTCCCCATTTTTTAAACAAAAGGAGTGTCTGAATACATGAATGACAGTAATTTATGCCCTATACAGATGTGACTGTATTTTAGTCCAACTGAAATGATGTTTATCCCTCTGTCATTGTGTTGTGTTGCAGGCTGCTGTCTTGCTTTAAACCAATGTCATGGTCTGCCTATGGTAGAATGATGTTTGCTTTATGCAAATATGTTTTCAATTAAAGTGATGTGATAGCTGTAAGGAAATAAGTTTTCCAAGTCTGAGCCGGGAACCAGCGATGCAGCAGGAGGTTATCACTTAACACCTGGAACAAAAGGACAGTTTCCACACAGTTTGTAACCCAGTACTCAGAAAACATAAACAACTGATCCAGTGTATAAAAAAGGGCTGTTTGGGGGTCATTTAAACATACGCAGCTTGGTGCCAAAACATGAATAGATTGAACATTTGTTATGTAATTCTAACGTAAATTATATGGGTTTATCTGAAACGTGGCTGACCAGCTCCTCACCCAAAGCGGCTGTGTCACTACCAAAATACCAAACTTTTAGGAAAGATAGGGGTCAGGGGATGGGGAGTGGGGGTGGTTTTTTTTTTGTGTGTTAAAAACTATTTTAAATGCAATCAGATTAAAATGGCCCAGTAACATCACACTAGAATGCATTGATGTTAACATCTCCCTTTCGAGAGCGATGTCTATGACAGTTCAGATCTATCACACATCTGAAAAATGTAAAAACCACTCCTTACGTTATGTAATCACAAAAAAGAAATCCTCCTTTTTGGGGATTTTATGTCAATGGGGATAAAAAAAAAGACAGAAAAAATCTCAAGTTTATAACAGATTACTTCAACCTCACTCAGCTAATTGACCAACCCACCAGAATTACGCACCACATTCACTCCAGAATTGATTTAGTTTTCACCAATAAACCGGAAAGGATTACAATCACCCACAATCTGTTAACAGGTCTCTCAGACCACAATGTAATCTTTTTTTTCTAGAAAGGTCAAACGCTCAGAAAATCCATTTTATACGTCAACAAATCGTACTATTAATATGACAATCCCCAAGAACCAACTAGAAAATGTGATAGAGCTTTGAAAGATAGCGACTGGATTGGCCTTATGGAATGCGAGGCTGCAGACGCTGGCAGTGACTTATTTCTCTCAAAAGTCAAAGAGGTCATCCTCTCTTTCGCTAGGAGGGGGTGCCATAGGAGAAAGAGGTCCAACTCTCTTCCCTGCCTCAACCCTGCCTGTTTAAAGCTAATAAAGCATAGGGATCAGTTACTCAGAAAATCTATTAAGCCTGGACTTAATATAGACAGACTTAATTTCACAGGAGCCAGAAATAAAGTGACGTCTGAGTTACAAAAAGGCAAACTTTTTTTATCCTACTTATTGAAAACGCTGGATGTAATAGTAAAAAAATATGGCAGAACATAAATAAATTGACAGGGAAACAACCCAAGCAGGAAACTAAAGGTTTAGAATTAAAAATCAACAATCTGCTGTTGAATCTGTTGTTCTGGCACAAACTTAATTCCTTCTTTGTTAAATCAATAGCAGATTTGGTAAAACATCATCTTTATCATCAACATTTACATCTTCTGAGGGTTCTGACCTGCAGGTTCCTACTCTACCTGACAATGCTCATCGCAAAGTTTATATCCAAGAAATCACAGAACAAGAAGTTATTGATATCATTACGGCTTTGAACAACTCTAAAGCCAAGGATATTTATGGGCTTGACACTAGTTTTATAAAATCACATGGGGTGGCTTTAGCGCCCCAAATTATGCAATTGGTTAATTTATCTATAAAAAAATTGTTCCTAAGGCGTGGAAATTGGCCTCAGACACCCCAGTATTTAAAGCTGTAGACAAATCTGACATGAATAACTATAGACCAATTAGCAGTCTACCTATGACTAAAATTATTGAAAAATGGTAACAAATCATTGAATTCCTCAGCAATAGCCAAACATCCTTACATCCCATGCAGTTTTGGTACTGGCCACACCACTCAACTGAGACTGCATTGGCTATGTTCATGGAAAAAAATTTAAATGTCAGCTAGATAAAAATTGATGTGTTGGTGCCGTATTCCTAGATTTTAAATTATCTTTTGACACCGTCATGTTTTCAAATTGTGACGTTCCAATTTTTCTGCTCAAACTAGGAGCTGGTTTCACTCATACTTGTCTCACAGAAAACAATGCACTGTGGAAGGTGGGGTTAGTTCTGCTTACATAGGTTGTTCAGTACGAGTCCCACAAGGGTCCATGCTGGGGGCCATTTTATTTTCATTATATATTAATGATTTACCTGAATACTGTTTACACGTGGATGTCCAGCTTTATGCCGACAACACAGTAATTTTTACTGAAGCAAAGACTCGTGAAGAGGCAGCATGTGTTCAACAGCTCTTACACTCATACAAATGTAGCTCAATAGATCTTAAATGCAATGATCTTTGTTTTTCTTATCACGATTGCAACATCTTATATATAACTTACTGAGTTTTAATCATTTTTGTAAATTTTCCTCAATGTGCTTAATTTATAAAGTACTACATGGCCTGGCACCACCTCCATTGCTAGAGTTTATTAAATACACACAGACTCAGATTACCAGAGCTGTTACAGGGACAGGGTAACCAGGGACTGTGAGGTTCCTTTTAGAAAAACCTCCTTCAGCCATAATGCACTATCTATTAAAGGTAGTGTATTATGGAACATACTACCTCCAACTACAAGGGAATATCCCACTTTGGCCTCCTTTAAGAGCCAAGTAAAGTTGTTGCTTAGAGCTAACAAAATGTGTTTTTTTCTCTCTCTCTCTTTCTCTGTTTCTCCTTGTTTTACATACCAAATGTTACCATTGAATATCTTTTGTCATTTTTTTATTGTAACTTCAACCGGCCTATTGGACTACAGATGGAAATTAGCCCTTGGGCTACAATCTGGCATTTTTCCGTGTACTATTGTACATGTTTATCAAAGTGTCCTAAAATATCAAATAAATAAATTTGTACATAGCTACATAGATGGAAAACTAATGGTATTTATATGCATTAATACAAAAATAGTGACCACCATCACAAAACAAAAAAAATATAAAATTCTCACTAACTCAGGAAACAACTTTGAAAATCAGTAGCTTACAAAAATCAAAGATAATGTAAAACCTGGCAACCAATGAGAATAGAGATGCTCAAAATCACTGGTTGAAATCCAGATGTTTCCATGCAGCAAAAGGCCAAAAAATGTTCGAAATGTTTCCCCTTCTTCTTGCCACAAAGCCCCAATTTAGGATAAATCACACTTTAAAGATTATGGCTATAGGATGCAAGCCAGCCCACATGCTTCATTTTAACACCATTCATCACCAGTTGAGGAATCTAAACTGGCATTATCAAATGATATAAAAAAAAATTCTATATTTCCCCTTCGCTGCCATAGCATTCTCCTCTGAGCATTGCCAGTAAGTTTTGTTAGAAGTAATTTAGTTGAAAGTGAAAGTTAAAAAATGCATGGCACCTTTGCAAGGCTGCCTATATAGGATTTGGCTGAGTGTAAAGTAGAGCAATCAAGCTATGAGGATTAGGTTCCGCCGCAGGCCTGCCTTGGAACACTGCAAGTGACAGAAGAGACCATCTGATGAGGAAGCACGCAGGCAAGCACACATGCACGAACGGTTGCACGCGTGCATGCACGTATGCACACACGCACGCACGTACGTACACAGGCACAGAAAACTGTGAAGAGTTTTGTTACCTGCCGATCATCTGAATAGTTGCTTTCATACACGATAACATTTCTGCCTCAAGGAAATAAGTCAGTTACTTGAAAAAATGTGTGTGCGCGCGTACACACAAACACACACACACACACACACACACACACACACACACACACACACACACACACACACACACACACACACACACAAACACAAAGAGAGACAGTGACATGAGTAGGGTAAGAGAGAATGACAGATAAAAAAAGAAGAGACATTTGGGGACAACTGAAGTTAAGAAACTCCGTCTGGGAGTTGGTAATGGCAGAAAACTCAGTGATGGAAACAATCGATTCTGTGGGAATCCTCCACAGGTCCACAGATATCTACCTCTGTAGCAAAAACAGCTTAACCCCGGACTAACACCACTCAGTGACAAAATGTCTCTGCTAAACCTGGATTACCTCCTCTTTATAGAAAAGATTAAAGCTCTGCTCTGCAATGCTGATCATGTTTAGGACATATTTCATAGCATAACTATTGACCCCCCTCAGTGAAGTCCTCTATCAACATCCCACCAACTCTCTTTTCAGTCTGCCTTCTTCCCAAGTGCCAACAACTTCATTGATTGTCTAGAAAAGGGCAAAACACTCTCAACCAGAAGTCATCTCCACCTTCAACCTTGTGAGGGAAAACAATATTGGGAAGATTTGAACAAGACCAAGAACAAGAACCGCAATAGACAGTTATTTTAGTATTTACTGAATTTGAAGACAACAACTTGTCCAACCTGAGAACGATTTCTAGTCGAAGTCTAAAAGGGACTTGGCAGTTGAATAAAGATGGCGAGTGATTTTTCACAGACACAAAAACAAGTATTGTTTTTGATTATGCTGCTTTACACTTGAGGCAAGGCTACGTATTTACCATTAAGCCATTTTGTCAATGAAAGATCCATAACTGTTCCATAACTCCACATGGTACAGCTGCATTTGTTTTTGTGGGGTATATTCATGGGTTATTTTACAATAGCTGGGATTTGTAAATACAAAAAAAAGCGTTTTCATACATCTGTCTTACTTTTTTCAGTTTGCTCCTGCACATGTTCCAAGTCTGATTCATGAAACCCTGTGAGCCCTCACACCCATAAATTGACATCTCTGACAGGTTTGGAGTGAACATACAAGTTAGATGCTAAAAAATCTCTTTCAACATCTTTAAAAAGCAGCACGCTCCTTGACTTAGATAGGAGGAGGTCAAGGGGATGTGACAGACCCTGAGGCAGAATATTGAGAATGTTGAAAATATTACTAAAAGCTACTTGAATGTGTAACTTGAGTGCTAAAATATGCCAATAAAAGCACACAATCTCAGCCAGCAAGCTATAATGATGAGGTGAACTGAATATTAATTTAGCTAGTTGTATATTTTACTTTCATGGATTTCCAGATTTATTCAGATGAATGCATTGTGATTCTTAAGTCAGGGGAGAAAAAGAGACTCTCTGTACATGACTCATACAGCAGGTTTTGGCCATTCCTGAATTTCCTTCGTACCTAAGAGAAAATTATGTATGAGAACAGTGGTAAAGGCGGCAAATTCTCTTAAATCACTCGTACGTGCTACTTTTGCTCTTACATGAGGCCCATTGTTCATGCTCTCTTTATAGACATTTACAGTAGTTCTGTCTGGCTATGGGGAAGTATTTTTGTTGCAGTTTTGTACATGCATGTGCCTGAGTGAGTGGGTAAAAGGGGTTATTTACAATTATGCTACTAAACCAGTGTTAAAGTCCATCTAAAAAGATCCAAATACATTATTTACAGAACCAGATCCAGGAGAATACCACGGGTAAACCTAAAAGTTAAGCTCATTTAAATTCATGCCCCTCTCTTTATTTAATCTTTCTGTATCACTTGCCCTTTTGTGATTCTCCATTTACATCCTATACCCTTATATCTTTCAGGTGCACTATTCAAAATTTGTAATTAGACCTACATGAGGATATTACCTGTATGCAAATAGGCTCAGAGGAGCAACTAAAGAGTAACACCTGCCATTCAATTGGCATCAAGCGTAAAGATGCGGAAGGACTTAAAGTCATTGTTCAATTCATTGTAGAAAAAAAGTAGCAACACTGAAGACTATAGGGAGGCAGAATAAAGAACACATGTCTGTATCTGAGCTGTGAGTTCCTCCTGGCCACACAGCAACTAGTGACATCCTCATGCATCTTTCCTTTGTGTAGTGAGATAGATCAGGGGGCTGTCTATCTACCACCACCCAGATGGATGGCTAATTGCAATGGGAGCCCAGAACAGCTAACAATTAGACCTGAATGAAGATGGATGTGAATGAGGGGGAGGAGGGCGGGGGTAGGGGTGTGGGGGGAGAAGAGAGTAGACTGGAAAATGCTTCACTTCCTCTCCTCAAAAACCTTCTTTTCCTCCTGTCTGCTCTCCCATGGTCTTTTTAGTAATATGAAAGGCAATCTCGAATGGCTATCCTTTTTTACTCTCAATTAAACAAAGCTTTTTTCTAAGAAATTGTCTGAGGAAGAATGAATTTTCCGTAAAATTTAACGATATGCAGGTAATAAACGTTGACAAAATGACATTTTCATATGGTAAATGATGAGTGACATTTTCTAAGTGGTTGACTTTATGGCTGAGGTCATTTGTCATTAAGGTTATGGAGCATTAAAGAACACTACATGTTATGCAGACGGTAGTAATGGAGTATTGATGGATATGGTATGCTTGACTAATTCATGACTCGAGTGGGACATTAAGGATCACAGTTATCATTAGCAGTGAAAGAGTGGACTATACAACTGTAATGGCTTTATCGTATACCCTCTACACTGGGATTACCATCTTTTATAGAAATACAAGACTAATGACGTGTTTCTACTGTATGGTACGCAGAGGCTCAACTCGAGGCTCACTTTTTTGTTACCAGTGCTTTTCTCTTTTTTTTGTAGGCAGGATTCTCAGCTGATCGCCATAGCAATGCTACCTGAAACTGCCTTTACAGCCTCTTCAATAAGAAACTCTCTGAATCCTTTTATAGGCAATTAAACAGAGGAACTTCTATACTTCACACTGGGTCGAGTAAATAAAAAAATTGTGGTCACCATTGACGGTAGCTGGCTATTACCAAATAGTCTGATTTGTCCAGGATGTCCCATGCTAGATCCACCTCCACCTCCTAATATTGGCTTACTTGGAACCTCCACAGTGGTACCAAAGAAGTACTATCTACAACTTTTGCCTATGGAAAACCAATACAGATTGGGTTGAGTAGATTTGAGCTGTATAATGCAGTGAAAAGCTGGCATGAGAGTCTACCACCATGCTAGTGGCTCTATGAGGCTGTACTAAGGCGCAGCAGTTCTTTGTGCTTAACGCTAACGTCTGCATTCTAACATGCTCACAATGGCAATGCTAAAATGCTGATTTAGCAGGTACCATGTTGCCATATTACCATTAATACAAAAGCATTGGACAATTTGAAACTTTGATGTGATGATGGCACTAGATGAATAGTCAGGGGATCCCCGAAGAAATTAAAATTTGTCCTCTAGACAGACCGACATTAATACCCATAGAAAGGGTCAGAAATGGACAAAGTGACACCGTATACATCCATGGAGACCAGTGAAGTCAATTAGAAGCACTTTTCCGGTGATGGCTGAGCGCTGCTGCGTAGCCTTAAACTGAGTTGGTGACGTAGATGTGATGTGAGCAACCCTGTCTAAAAGTCTTCTGGTAGCTGTGCCAAGATAAAGCAATTGTTCAATTTTGCAGAGACGGAGACCATTAGTAGAAGCTGTCCATGAGCGTAGGAGCAGGACCAACTTTTGGTAAGTATTCTGATAACTTATTTTGTCATTTTGACTGTATGCCTCTACGTCCCCCAATTGCCTGCAAGCATTTCCTGACTATACGTATCTATTGTGCGACAGCAAGTTGCGTGGTTATGACACAATTGTTAGCCTATTTTAAAAAGACGGCTGCTACAGGGCCATAACGTGCAATACAAGGTAATGGAGCCTTTCATACATTGTCGTGTTTCTTTAGAATTAAACAATGGACAAATAGACTCTTTAAATGCTTCAAAGTTATTTGGTGTCAAAGTGGTGCTAAAATGAACGGCAGTCAATGGAATGCTAGCAGAAGGTGATGGCTTGTTGGCCCATGAACCTCCCCATAAGAAGTACGCTTTTCAGATGCTTGCTTACCCCCTTGATCGACCCTAGTAGCTAGCATGGCTAAAAAAGAGGAAGAAAGGAAAGGCTGAAACAACCAGTTGGGACATGAAATCCAATTAAACTTAGCGTAAGTCCAGCCAGAAAGACTATCTTATGTTACTCACTCATTCTTATTCACCTTGCTCCCCCTCTCCTCTTGCTTCACATTACCTGCTGATTAGAAAGTTCTTACTTTTTTAGTTAAAACACCCAGGTTTAGCCACAATCTTTATCAACCAATCATATTAGGCTGTCAATATTAAATTCTTTTCCTCCCCGTTGCTATAAGCCTTCATTTCAGCGTGAATAAGATGTAATCGCAGGCGTGCTGTTTCGCGCACCCCTGGATCCTTAATTTCATCTTCGTAACTGTTCTATTCTCTGAGTTGTCCCCTATTTCTCTGTCTTTCATGCCTTAAATTGCTCCTGGGGTACCCAGGTGCTGGATCTTGGAGACAGATAGACTGCATGGGGGGAAGTAACCAGTAGGAGAATGGAATTTACATGGGACTATGTCCCCATTCACTTCCAAATCATCATTCCAGCTCCCAGGACTGAGCTTAACAGAACTCTCTTCTCTTCTCATCCATCCATATCTCAGCCTCCTCTTCATCCTCACCATCACCACCAGTGTCTAGACTCCATCAGGGGGGTATCCTACATACTCACGGCTTCTCAACCCCCTTTACATATAAAAACATCAATGGGAATTAGATGTCACGTAATTTAAGACATACTCCACTGATCTTAAGCACACAAGCTTAAATGCTTAGCAACACCTAATCCTGCGGGCTAATACAAGAGAGAGATGGTACACCGATAATATCTCCTAAATGCTCTAAATATCACATTTGCAAACCTATCATCCTACCTGGCACTTCAGACCTTGATTTGTAATAACTCTAAAGGATCAAGGCATCTACGTGGAATATTATTATGAAGGCAATGATAAGACGTTTGAGTCATGCTGTTATGAAATAGAGAAAAACTATGTTGGATGTATGGGCGCTTGAGAAAATCGCTGACCTCACTGCAGGCAAGCCAGGGAGGCATTCAAGTGCTTAAGGGAGACATTTGGTACTGGTTAATGACAACAGTACCGTCATGCTACACTGGTCAGTTTGTTGGTACTTCTGGAAGTGTAGGTGTCTGGTACGTAGCTGTGTTTGGTACACTGCACCACACTGCGGGTCAGTGGAGAACACTGAGGGAGGTGGGACAGACCAAGGTCAGGCCCAAACTGACAGGTAGTATGTTGGACGCACACACACACATACATGGATTCATGCACATAAACAGATGCACATACATACATACACAAGCAGACAGACAGACAGATGCACATCCTTCCTTCCAGCCAGTCCCTCATCTGGGTAATAGCTATTTCAGGAAAGAACACAACATTAGGACACACATTGCCTCTAGCTCTTCCCCCATTCTACTCTCCCCTGCCTCCCCTGCTCCCTCCTTCCTTCTGGCCCTCCTCCTCACCACTCCTCTCCTCTCTCTCTTTTCTGCGTCAGTGCTATACATCTCATTGGATCCAACCAGTTTTTTTTAATCTAGATAATTTTCCCAACCTTCAAACTCTTATTCTGTCCTGTCTGTCTTTTCATCCCCCACTTGGCTGTGTTACACTGGAGTCTTGTTGGCAGACAAGGTTAAGGTTAGTTAAGTCTGGGCAGCGGTCAGGCCACGGTCGAACTGCAGGACTATAAACAGATTTAAACTACAACCACAGAGCATGTGCCAAGATAGATGGCAGTAATCACAGCTAGGGTGAGAGAGAGGGAGAGCGGGATTAGATGGAGGCAGAGGAGCAGAAATGAACAGAGAAGAAATAAACAAAGGGAGTGAAAAAAGGCTTGCTAGGAGAGGTGTGAACGAGAGTGATGAGAGAGAGGAATGGACTGAAAATATGTGTCAGTGTGTGCATGTCTGCCAGCTCCACACAAACACACCACTATCTATCTCAAGAGAACACAAACTGTCAGGCTTGCCCTCAGGCTTGATTACCAGCCCAGTTTTGTATGTGTGCCAGCTGATGCTGCTACCCAGTTTGGCTAATGGACACACAACATGATTCTTAAAGGTCTAAAGGCTGGGTTATTTACCCAAAGGAAGATAGGATCTTTAAATCTTTCACAGTTTGAAAACAAGTTTATATAATCCATTCATAAATTTGTGCCAGCGTGTGTTTTTATCGCTATTTTTACGAGGACAAAATCTCCTCACAAGGACAAAAGGACAGACCAACAGAGAAAATTATGTGAATACGGGAAATTTCTGATATTGACTTCTTTGACAGGTTATTTTAGGATTTAAACATTTACTTTTGTAGGATAACTTTTAGCTTGTGGAGTTAAAGGGATACTTTAGTCTGGGAGAATATGATATTTATTTATTTTTTTCAGATTAATGTAGAGGAGTAAAAAGTACAATATTTCTGTGAAATGTAGTGGAGTAGAAATAGACAGTGGCATGGAAAGAAAAGACTCAGGTAAAGTACACGTAGTCCAAGTAGGTAAAAATTTGAACTTGAGTACAGTACTTAAATATGTGTATTTACATTCCACCACTGCCAGAGGAATTGTTATACAACCTGGCCACCTAAACCTTGTTCATGTTACGGATTTATCTATCTACTGATCTATAAAGCATCAATTCATGCTACCTGACTAATTTAACTGACTTAACCCCCCGAGAAAGCCATTGGGTATAACTGAAAAACCCTGATTAGAAAGTGCAACCAAAAATATTTATGTTAACAAATTCTGTAAAGAGGAAATTAATCTGAAGTTTAACATCATGTTATGTATATGCATATATATTATATGTATGTAAATTACAAGACGCAATTAATGTAGATTAGCTGCCTCTTGATCCCATTGAGACCCTGAACTGAGTTACCCTAGGTTAACCTTGAAAATTATTACATTTTCATTATTGTCTGGCTCCAAAAAAATCCTCCAAAAGTGATCTATTTATGCAGAGCTAAGAACAAATAGAAAGGTCACGGTTTAGGTATGCATATCAAGGGAGAAGGTCTGTTAAAGTATGGTGATACTCACTGAATATGCATCACACTACTGCTCATGATGTAAGTCAAAGTGCATTGTACACACGTCATCATAAGTCTCAGGGAAGACTTGAACCATGTGGGGAAAAGAGACGTCAGAGCTCCCCCTCTGAGGAATGTACTGAATGTCTGGCGGTTCAACCCTCTGGAGCCCAGTTGAAGGGAAATAAGACTGTATTCACCTGTACCTTCTGCGCCCGCCGCTTGTCTGCTCTCTGGTTCTGGTGATAGATGCGGCTAAAGTTGGACACGATGACAGGGACAGGCAGAGCAATTACCAGCACCCCACTCAGAGAGCAGATTGAGCCAAAGATCTTTCCCGCAATCGTTTTAGGAACCATGTCTCCGTATCTGTGGAGGGTGAAGGGAGAAAGAGAGAACACATTTAGCGAAACATCTTTTCATGCATTTAATCCAATTGGTCGGTGGTAGCTCACGCTTCGAGTATCACACAGCCGACAGGAGGTCTTCCACATCACACTATGACACACTATAAGTGAGTTCAACAAGGTGCTCATTCATTTCTCTTTTAAAAGTCTTTCATCTTTCTTTTTGGACTTTGTCATGCTGCACGTGTCCATACTGGAATAAAGCTTGACCTGCTGACATGATTCCACCCCGAGAGAGAAAGAAAGAGGCTCCCACCAAACCTCTTCTATCACTGAATGGCACAGTAAAGTCCACAGACTCATTCAACAAGAGCAGATTCTATTAACCTTTAGAGAAGAGAAAAAGAGGAGGACACGGTGAATGCCAGGGACATTTCCCAAAAGTCATTTAGCCCAATTCAATCTGAAATATTTGCAAGTCAAAAGCAATCTCATCTTGACTTCAACGACAGATAACACAATTACAATAACTTTATTAAACCCCCTACTTTTTTTTCTCGTAAGGAAGAAGCCAGACAGCAGGATTCAACAGTGGAAAGAGAAGACGAAGGAGAAGAAATTCAAAGCTAAAAGAGCACAACTTAAGTTGGAAAAGCAAACTTTATTTCTAGTGTTCTTCCTTTCTTATTCATGAGTTAAAAGTGCAGGTAATTTGTTCTTCTTTTCCAGCTAAACAAGAAGTTCTACTGAATTTATTAGAACTGACTAAAAGTCCCACTGCAATTAAACCTGAAACAAAAAGCATTTAAGGATCCAGCCATTCATATAATAAGATAAAGACAGATTTTGGAAAGAGGTTTATTTTTTACATCAATTGGGTAGCATTTTGAACACAAATGAGTTTTCCCCAATAGTTAGTTCCATGAACCTGTAAGTCAGTTAAAATTATGTAATGTATTAATGTAACCTCAAGCACTACCGTCTCATTAATTGCAAACAATAACTTTCCCTTTGTATTTATCAAACTCATTCCATCAAATGAAAAACAGAATCATGGTGTAGCTTGTGATTTAACTGTAAATTATTATTGCCAATCCAATCCAACTGTACAATTACTATAAAGCACACATGCTCAACATGTTGCAGTGTGCATATTACAAATTTTCTTGGGTAAACAGACAAATAAGATAATGATTAATGAACACGCTCATCTGTGAACATATCTTGTGCAAATTTGCAGTTTGGTTGGCGCTGAGAGGCTGACAGGAAAAGTTGCAGCGGAAGCAAAGCCAGAAAGACAGCAACAAAACGTTGCCAGGGAATATGTCTTTTCTCCAGCTCGTCACACTCATCCCTTTAGAAAGCAATGTGATGTGTCAGAAACAGTGAAAATCGAGAGATATGGTGTGGCATCTAGCTGTAGTGTAAAATAAACCATGGATAGGTGAAATTACAGAGAGGTTAAGCTACTGTCACGCACTAATGGAATCACACACATATACCTTACATGAAACATGTGCTTAAGTTTACAGTCTGGAAGAGGGCACTTGATATGATAGCATGTACATGTGACAGTGGTAAATCCATTTACCCAATATGGATTTTATGCCAATTTATACTTGTACACCACTGGATTTTGGGGGGAAATGTTGTGTTTTTTAGTATATAAGATACAATGCATTGTCATAAAGTAAATTAAACCACCCAACAGTACAGCAGGTAAAATGGCTGAAAGCTCTACTACAGCCAGCTACAACATTCAAATCCTGTTTATATTATATTTTAGTAATAACAGAGGAGCCCATTATCCTGCATTATGAATAGTTTTGCCTTTGCTGATAAGACCTCGACACTGAAAACTACTGAAATACATTTTTAATACAGAACTTTTACTTGTAACACAGTATGTTTTACACTGAGGTATTGGTAATTTTACGAGAGCAGATTCTCTTTTCTAAAAAAGAGAAAAAAAAATTCTTCAACCACTGACATACACTCAGTTGCCAGTTTAGTATGTATATCTTGCTAAAACTAATGAGTCTGATACTACAGACCTTAAGGAAGGTAATAATGTTCAGTTGGTATTGAAACAGCTTTAGAAGGATACTGCTTCAACTTCATGATCATTTTGGAGGCTGCAGTTAGTGGTGCTGTTGAATTGTATTGGGTTACAATGAGAGTTGTTTCCAATACTTAGTGTAGCCTCATTTATATAAACAGGTTGAACAAAATATTATAAACATTTCTCAGTATAATGCAATACAACCCAATGGCACCAAAAACAACATCCTCCAAATTCAATATAACATTTAATCAACACTTTTTTAAAAACTGATTGTGATAACTGAGTGTATGTATACAGAAAACCCACATTTACCATATCTCCCCATAGTTTTGAATATATTCTTTCCTGAAAAATTCCTCTTTTCCACTGATCCTTCATTAACACTGAAGGTTACTGCGTGACAGATGAATACATTTTCACATGGATACTTACAACACAAGGTTATAACAGCATTTAGCATTGGTCCCCTGATGCATGTGTAATGTAGTTGGCACATTTAGTCAATCCACCTGTTACTGCTGCTACGCATGCATGCATATGCAAAAACAACTCTTATACACATGCATTCACACAATTAAACCAGTTTGAACATAAAATTAGTGCTTTGAAAAAAGTGTTTGAAAACAGACATCTTTATAAATGTATTGGCTGTTACTCTGTACCCTTTTTGCGCAGCATGCTTCACAGCACACTTACAAAATGAGGGTGAGGCTGTTTAGTAATCATATTATCCAGCTAGAAAAACCATATCAATATTTCTTTAAAGTCCTGCAGATATCCAGAAACATGTTTCTAAACGGCCCTCATCAAATGCATCCACCTTGATGGATCACAGTGAATAGCGCTGGTTGTTATTTGAGGACTTGGCAAACAGTATCCTAGACGCTCTCCATAAATGAACAATAATCTCCGTAAGAAGTACTGCTCAAGATAGTCATTTTATAATTTAATGGAGCATTTCTGTCACAATCTGTTGATACTAAAAATGCAGAATATACACACACACACACACACACACATTCTCAGAGTTTGGCAAAAACAAGCCCAATATGAAGTTATTTAAGTGGAGGGTGGTTTACGCATCAACAAAACATAGCACTGCCCACACAAAGTGAACCACTGGTCCACCGCCATAACTAAGAGTATACTTAGAGAACATTCATCGTCCCTTCAATGAACTTTAATGGACTTTCTACCCAAATTAGGCAATAACAATCCCATCAGTGGTACAAAGGCCCTATCACTAAAACACATTTTATTTTTCTAGTCTCTCCAGAAGATGTTTTCATTAGGAGGAATGAAAAGCTAATCATATTCATCTGCAAGCCTTCTTTAATGCGATCCTATCAGATTGCCTGAAAGAGGCCCTTGTCTCCTAATACTACAGTCAATTTGCCGCTCCCATTTAGTCAAGCTGGCCTGTCTCTGATGATACCATCTCTGTACCATTATACATGCCCCAGACATAAAGCTGGACTTGCACACTTTTAAAGAAAAAGAAAGTTGGAATAAGTGGTCTGAAGGTGTGATAAATGCTGGGGACGTATCTCTGCAATACTTCCTTGAATGTGGGGATGGAGGTAAATGTCTGAGAAAAGAACAAGATGGATATACAGTGAAAGGAAGTATACTGGAGGGAGAGATACCTTTTCTAGTAGATGCAGTGCACCCTGGAGGTTTGTTCTCTCCATCAGCCTCCTTGCCTTCTTTCATACACATGTGCACAAACACCCAACTATAAATTTGCTGTATTTTATATGTGCACCCCTGCATACAAAAAAAAGAGCTGAGATCCACACCAACACATAAGCTAAAAACCAAGTTCAGATGGGCAGGTCAGGCCTCGGTCAGAGATGTCACATCCCATTGTTGGAGGGACGGGTCTCTGTGGGTTACATTAAGAAAGCCTAGGAAGGAGAGATGGGGAGTTCTTGAGTGGAACTAAGTGCTCTTGTGAAGGTATGTGTGATGGATGGGTTTATCAGGGTTAGTCTGAGGGCTGACAGACACGGATTTGTGGTGATGGCGGGTCATGCCATGTCAAGTCAGGAAGGCACAGTTCATCCCCTTAGATCCCTGCTGATGAACCCAACCCGCATACAAGTACAATACAAAATAACAGGTATGAAAGTGGCCATGCACTGCAAAAAACAGGGTGTAAATCTAAGGGAAAAGGTACTCAAAACAAGTGTAATTATCTGTTCATGCAGCAAGATATTTCCCTTGACAAGCTTGCTTGATTTAAGATTATAGTGTAAAATAAGAAATTCCCTCTTAAAACAAGATACATTATCTAACACTTCTAAATCTAAGTTTTTTTGTCTTGGTAAAAACCAAATCATTTGCAGTGTGATCATTTCACAGCATAAACATACATTGTTTATACAAATTATATGACTACATGCTTTGTAAAATTCACAACTCTTACAGTCATTGTTTTGTATGGGTATAATAGAAGAAAAAAAAACAGCTGCACAATAAGCTTGAGATTAACTGCCCTGAGCTGAGTCCCAAAGTAAATATTTATTGCTGGAATTTGTTTGCACTTTGTGGATCATAAACCGCTTTTATGTATGTGCTGCAAGGTCATAATGCCATTTTATTTATCTATTCAAGAGGAAAAGAAGCTTATATTTTAAAGAGAGTGAGTAAGGGGGGGGGGGAGGAAAGGAATGAGGGAGAGAGACTGAGAGAGAGAGATGTGAAGTGTTGGGTTTCCATTTACAGACCAAATCCCGTGTGATTCCTCTGCAATTGTCCACTGCAATTTTCCTCAGTTCCTTTCAGATCCAGCCTGAGTGATTCTGCTTGGACCACAATCCCTTGCGGTGGATTGACCACCCGGAGGACTGAAATCACCTACTTGATGAGGCAGTGCATTCACTGTTAGCGAGTGGGTTTGTGTCTACTGTTTGTGTAAAGTATGTTTAATTTGCATCTGTGTGTGTCTGTGTGTGTAAGTCAGTGGAGTAAACAAACATTCACAGCAAGACCTGGATAAGACAAATATTAAAAAAAGAAAATAATGTATATGTTGAGGAAGTGGCTCCTATTGCAGAGATTAAACATACAGTAATTATAAAAATACATTTAAAAAACAATGAAATACTAAGGAAAACTGAATATTATATTATCATAACTACAAATGTATGCTTATATGGGTTAAGCAAAATCAGGGGCAGTGATACTGATGTGGATCACAATACTAAAATAAACGCTGAAAGGATCTGGTAGATTTAAATTACTAATATGAATGCATGACACTTTAGAAAAGCAGGATTTTTTTCACATTCACATAACATATAAATAATGCTGAAGATACAGGGTTACACGTTGAGGAAAGAGAGCAGCCAACAGTTTAGTATTCTTTCAATGGCATACTTCATTTGTTTATTTTGTCTTGTAAGCACAACTGTTTTGCCTTCAGGTTTAGTGAATGAACCCCCTACCGGCCCTTTAAATTTATTTTAGCTTGATATGCACTTTGACCCAGAACAGGAAATTGGCCATATTTGTTTAAATATACAGCCGTATTTTTCATTGACCAAAATGGACCAACAGATCCCGTTGTTCTGGACGGAGACCAGTGAAGTAAAAAAGAAGCACTTTTCCGGTGATGGCTAGGCTTTACTGCGCAGCCTCCAACTGAGCTTGACAACGTAGATGTGACGTGGGCAACGAGTCTGAAAAAAGTCTTCTGGTAGAGTGCCAAGAGAAATCTCCAAGTACAAGGTAATTAAGCCTTTTATACAATGTCGTGTTTCTTTAGAAAAAACAACGGACAAATAGAGTCTTTAACGGCGGGTGATAGCTTCGTAGCATTAAAATGGCGCCAAAGGAGCTACGCTTAGTGAGGAGAGGCTACACCCTTGGTATTTTTGCTGAATGGGTCATATATATATATATATATATATATATATATATATATATATATATATATTATATATAACGTAACAGCGTTATATAAAACATAACAGCTGTTACGTCAGTTCTACTTGTGCTCATTTAACATCCAATTACTCAATACTTTAGTCTTTATTATTACTGTAAAGTCTTAATTTAGCTGTGGCCTGCTTTTCCCACTGTTCAGCTTGAACGTTATTTTAGACTGAATTAGCTAGAGGTTAGACAGGAAGCTAATGCCAGTGGAGGCTAACCATTCTCTGACTGTGACAATTATTTTCATTAGTTTTGTAATAATTATCACTCAATCATAGCAAAAGCAAGAAGAATATGTGAATGCTACTCCACATTAGGACATTCAGTATGATTATAATGCAGTGAACATAAAATACGGCTGCATTGATGAACATAGAAAGCAAAAAGTTATTTCAGCATATTTATCAATTCATATTTACAGCTGAGCTCCACTGTGAAAAATGCATGTGTTAGAGTGGCCATAAATGATGATGCTTCATAAACATATCCATAAGTGGTAGTAGACTTCCATTTTTATTGGGAAACCTGTCACAGGCCAATGAAGCTTAGCTCCTTTAGCTTCAGCAGAGTGAAAGATGGTCTCTCCAGGCCTTTAACCCTCCATCCATCCATCTGTAGTCTCATCTGACATTTCATGGCCAGTCACTCGGATAAAAATGTAACTCGCATGACACATGGCTCTTTAGGAATGGGACAACCATTTATAATCACCCCCACACGTCACCGCAGGAAATCAAGAAATAAGGAAGTGGAGGAGACAAGTAAAGATACACTGAGGTAGACAGATAGTGAAGAAGAGGCAAGAGCACAAGATAACATAAGAGAGCAGTTGAGAAAGATATGCAGCAGTCATCTCTGTGACCCCTCAAATAAAGTCAGCCCTTCTGTCCATTGAGACATCATATTCTTTAAAAAAAAATTACAAATGCAAATTAAACCATAATTTTGGACTTTTTCAGGTGTATAGAGACAAGGATTGCTGCATATGAAAGCATTTAATCATATCTTATTTGTCAATGTCAAAGATGGACCAGGTCAGCACTTTATGTGAAGGGCCACACCCACACACACACACATATATTCACAGTATATAGAATAAAAATTAAGTATGGGGTTTTCACAGCAAGAATACCATGAGGTATTCAGAGTATGTAGCCGTGAGAATAACAACTCTTTGACTGGCATGTTAATTGCGGCAATGGCCTTGTTGGTTCCAAACAAGGCCATTGCTAATAGTTTAGTATTCACATCTACAATATAAACCTTGGTATTTGTAAAAGGTGAGAAAAATGTGAATATCACAGAATAATGTTACTGCCAGAAACCATTTGCCATCATTCACCTCCATGTTATGCTTACGATAAACACCTCATATTATCTAGAGTAGGAGATGGCTAAAGTAACATAATGTGTTCATTGTACTGCCGGCCAATTAGAGCTTCGGAGATTTTGTATGGCTAAAAAGAACCATTGTATTGCTGTAATGCTAAGTACTTGTATTTACTGTGTGAATGTAACAGCAATATAAAAAGTGATGTATTTAAGATCCAATTCCAATCACACACATAAGTTGGGCATTTCACTAGTGTGAGATAACAACTTTGCAATTGCAAAATTTGCATTGCAGTGTTTCCGAAACATTGATTTATTTGTGGTGGCCCGCCACATTATCAACATTGACTACCATATATTGATTTTCTATTTTTCTTTTCCCAACTCAAATGGCACTGCATTGATTTGCTCAGCCCCTTGCCTCCCTCTCCCTCTTAGTATCATGAACACCATCATGTGCTCCAAAAGGCAGACATATAGGCTTTTTTCTCATTTACATTTGTCAAGTGATGAGAGGGGAATAGGAGAAAGAAACACAGATACGTTAATAAAGTGAAGGGCATTACTCTCATACTACACTGCACACAGAGAAAAGGTCATTACCATCACTCACTTGACAACCAATCTTACTGGGAATCACGCTTAGGGATTGCTGCCATTTCTCTGTAACACACATCCAGTTTGCTACATTATGACTTGGAATTGGACTAACTTTGACACTTTGCAGCGGTTTATCAACATTGGCTTTTCACAGCTTTGTATACTTTATAGTTTGACTTACCACAGCCATGGATAATTCTTGATTTTGATTGGCCAGATGCTTTGCATATTTTTTAAGCTACTGTACAGCTTTGGTGTTGCATCACCATCACTGTCTTACAGTAAATTAGTATTTCACTATAGGCTTTGGTCATTATTAGGCTTCTTACAATTGTTAGAAGTAGCACAACTTTTACACTAAGGTTGACAAAATTCTTGCTAACACAGGGTTTCTTGATTGCATTACCTCAGACATGAATAGACATTTAACTTTTTTTTAAATCTTAGACTAGTGGTCATGGTACAGTACATGCAGAATAATTCCCTCTAAGCATTATGGTTAATAATGCATGTTGTATGTCTTACTTTTGTTCAAATGTAAATCCAGATTAAGAGGAATCAACGTAAGGACAGAGTGAGCCAAAATTATCATTATGATTAAACCAGAGCTTAATATGCTTGTTGCTAATGATAATAGATGGTACAAATAATATTAATTCATACATTATGTAAGGTCTGAGGATAGAGTATCTAATTTAACTTCTTTTGATGTGTCTGTTGTATACCAAAAAGAAAACAGCTATTGTTCAATTTGTTCAAATTAGGGATATTAAAGGGGTTATAACCAATATTTTTATATCAACAATGGCCCACATCACTCATTGCATAAAGAGGACACTGGTAGAGATTATGAACCCTTAGCACTACAGAGCATGTTAGTGTTTTCCGACTCATTGTTTTGATTTTACGTACCACAGCTTTATCATTTTTTTGTCCACTCACCGCTCTCATCAAACCCCTCATCTGCCCAGCAACAACTAGCAGATATTTGCTGGTTGACACTGTCAGGCTGTTCACCAGCTAGTTGTCTATATAGTGGACAATTTAGCAGCCAAAAAGCAACAGATTTGTGGAGACTAAAAACAGATCTAAAATGAGAGTGAATATAAGACTTACATTCATCAAGTGTTCAGAAATCTCCAAATGTTAATGTTGCTAGGTATTTGCTGGATGCGTAAATAGGCAACAGAAAATGTTCCCATAACAACTTAAAGGGTGACAATAAATTTGTGTTGTGTTTACTCAGAGTTAAAGTTTAAAAATGAATACTCTGCAACTGGTTATCACTTCCTCGCTCCACTGGTGCTCGTCCCGTCCCATTGCTCAAGTTTAACTTCCTGTGCTTCATCAACTCATTGCAGTGAGTGGAAAAACCCTAATCCAAGCTACTAAACATCTTTTTAGAAACCTACATGTGATGCTACGGATGCTGTTTTCCAGAAGAGTCCCATTAAGCAGTGTGAGTACACTTACTTGCCAGGATGTCATTGAATAATAGCTAGGGACTCAAGCGCTGCTCATTTGTGTGTGAGCATGAACGTGGAAAGGAGTGTGTGCGGCTGTGTATGTGCCTCTGTAATTAGCGATTACCAGACCGCTATCAAACAGACGCTTTAGTGAATTTACTTCCAAGAGTAACCAGGAAGTGCAAACACAATTACCAGAAGAGAAGGAGCATAACAACATTTAAATATGAATTACATCTGAGATAGGACAAGTCCCCAAAGCTTGCACTTCTAACTGCCTGCATAATGCCTAATTCACAGAAATAGTTGTTCCATTAACACATTTGTGCATCTGCCTGTGTGCATATGCTAAAAAACAATTATGAGTATGAACGTGGTTATGTACACACGTCCGATATATAGACATAGACATATAGACATATCTCTATATGAAATACTTTCAAGCCCTGGAGGGCTGATACGAGTGGATATATGGGAAAAAACAGTAATATCTGCTGGAAATTGAAACAGGAATCCATCTATCTCTGTGCGATGGGTACATTGAGTGAGTGTGTCAGTGTGGCAGAAGAGAGGAGGAGAGTGTGGTGCAATTAAACTTCTAATGTGAACTAACTGCACACAGTTTGGAACAAATCTCTGGAAAATTGTTGGAATTATGAAATTGAGCTTTTTGTTGGATGCAAGACAACAACGTAGATCTTTCACCTAGGAATCAAACTTGCAGACTGGGCAAGGCAGCCACAACCTGCGCAACTCCAGTGCTATATGTCTCTAATAGTGTGTGACATTACAGTCAGCAGTGTAAGGAGAGAGGCCGGGAGAGGTCAAAAAGGAATGAGACCACATCATGTCCAAAGTCTTAACAATATATCGGATGCTAGATTATCGAATTGCATCCAAAAATAAATTACAGTACATTCTGCACATATTTTACAGGCCACGTGTTTCAGTCACGCTGATGCCATGGTTCAAAGGACTGCAAAATCAGTCCGTCTTTTAGTTGTTCCACAACTGTGTTTCAGACTGAAATATCTGAACAACTACCGGATGGACTGCCGTGGAATTTTACAGACATTCATGGTCCCCTGAGGATGAATCCTGTTGAATTGGAGCTCCCCTGAATTTTACACTAGCACAACCATGACTATTGGATGAAGTGAAATTAGGTGCAGACGTATGTCCTCATTAGGATGAGTTGTATTAACACTGGTGAACACGTTTGGTTATTGACCAATTACCTGCAAAACTAGTAACATTCCCATCAGCCTCAGGTGTACTTTATGTAAAGCGTTAATTAGCAAGAGCAATATACAGTATAAGCATGTAACTCGAAGTACAGCCTCACAGAGCCGCTAGCATAGCTGCAGACTCTTTAAATTTCTTTTTGTTCTTGATTAAATTTAGCTACAGTTACTTATTTTGTATTATTTCCGGCCATTTCTTTCAATTTTGATAATAAAGTTTATTGTTCATATCATACCTCAGCACGTACAGTATCTTTTCATCAACAACCCTTAAATAACTCAGATATATGGGATCTTACCCAAAAACTGTTTAATTATTTGTTCATGTACAAATAATACTAGTTAAAAAATGTATTGTATGTGTAAGTATCAGCTGATAAATATTTATTAAATTTACTTTGAAATATCTATATTGGAATTGGCCTAAAAAAGTATAAGTTGTGCTCCACTAAGAAGAGAAAGTCTTCTCCCTGTCTCAACTAGGCCAGCTCAAGCCACTTCATGACAAACAATTACAAACATATTGTATTTTATTGCATTCTATGCTAGTCTGGCAAAGGGATCCTGAGGTTTTAACTTCTTTTCCCTACTGTATTTTAATTTAAACTTCAGTGATAGCTGTGGTGTTTTATTTATCTCAAGTCTACTATAATAAGCGCAGGGCTCTGTTAGAAATAAACTTTTATATGAGACTGTTGGCAGGTCCACATTATCTAAACAAAGCATGTCTACACCAGCCTTATGAAGTGTTAGAATTCTATTATGTGCTTCTTTGATCTATCATATCTGTTTCTTTTGGATTTTTTTTCGTTTAACACACGTTCTGAGTTCACGCCCAACCTTCCATGTTCCCCCCGTGCTTGACCCCTGCTGGAACTGATGTTCAGAGATGAAAAGAAGCGAGGCTGTGTGGAGAGATAAGGCTGGAAGTGAAAGAAGGGAGAAAGAGAAAGGTCAGAGCCTGAGAGTTCAGGGCTCATCTACACGCTGCAGTGAGCCCATGACAGCAAGGTAACCAGCTGGCTGGTCCCAGCACAACTTTCCACAGGGATCAAAGAGAAGAAGGAACACACGCAGAAGAGAGAGAGAAAAAATACTTTAAAGGAAGGCGCACAGAGGGAAATGCAAATGTGGAAAAAGAGACTTTAGTGAGGAAGAAACAAAAGGGAGGGGCTTTACTGCTGTGAGATTCGAGGGTGACCCCAGCCGAGAAAGACATCAAATGAGACAGAGGGATGAGAGATAAATTAATAGAAAAAGAGGAGAGAGAATGGTGAAGCACAATTCAGGACGTCAGATCTACTCTGCCTCCCATTCAGGTCACAGTGATTGCATTTGTTTAACTTTGCCAGACCATTTCCTCCTGTCGTAGAGGATGAACGTGTGCGTTTCTGGTGGTTAGGTTTGTGTCCAGTTTTGTGAAACAGGGAGCGCATGCATGTTTGTGTGCTTTTGTGTGTGCCTGTAGTCTCCACATTTAGTTATTGTCCCTTTGTGTTGCTATTTTACATTTCTTGCACTGCATGTGAATGTAATATATTAACAAAAAACTCAACTGTGATACAATTATTGTGGTTCTGGTTCAGGCCTCCACCAACGAGCTACTGCCGGGTTTTCGCAGCCCAATTCATATTCAGTCCATTAATGAGGAACCAAATGTGCCACCAAACACAATATAAGACAACCCTCTCAAAAGCCCCTGGCGGTGCAGCAGGTCTAGAATGATTGACTTGACTAAAGTATTGAATTTTTCCCCAAGGGAGATTGAAATTAATTAAGCTCTGGTTCACCGTTCCTGCCTGAGCTCAGCACAGGTAAAGCCATTGTACATGCTACACATCCTATAGCTTCTGGACTTTGCTGATTTAATTGTTCCTATTCAATCAATTAAAAGAGATCTATAAAATCTACTGTAATTCTAAATGGTGTGAGAGTAAGGGCAAATATAAATTGCACACATGAGGGCCTGCTTGTGTGTCTTTTCCTCTGTCCATATGTCTCGGTAATATCTTCTTTTAGATATTTTCGGTGAGCCTCACCCAAAAAATAGAGACATTTCTCATCCATCCTCCATTTCAACACCAAGACCGAGTCTTATTCTCAGTTCTTTGATGTTGTCTGTTGTCATGGGGACCTCGGGAGTGCTGCAACGCTTAGCAGTTAAAAGGGTTACATTAACATCAGCGACAGGTTACATTAGAGCGGAGCAACATTACCCATTAGTGGTAGCAAAACTCATTTGTGGTAGCAGGGCCAGCACGGTTTGCACTCTGCCCATCTGGTTTTAGTGAAATTTATACTCAACCAGATTCTGAGAACTGCAACTTATCGCCACTTTTCTTTTTGGTGCTGTACAGCTTTAAACTACACATATCAAGTTAAAAAAATACAGTAAACATCTATTTCACTTCACACAACAGAAGAATACCCAGCAAGGATCGATCTCTCTCCACCACTGAAAATGAATTCAGGGGAGAGCAGGTGTTGATACACACAATCTTTCCTGGGTTTTTAGTGGGCGTAGGTTCTGTGCTGGCTGCACAGGGGTTTGGGGGGGATCAGGTGCATCAGGTGTGTTCAAAACATAACGTCTTGAGTATTTTACTGACTGCTATTGTTGTGTTTTTCATTTATTTTCCGCTGCTTAAGGCCTATCAACTGATGACTATGACAGCGGTGCCTATGGTAAACGGGCTACAGCCAAAACTGGTTACTGATTCACAGTGCATAACCAATTTACATTTATAACAGGCACATTACTTCTTGTGGCTATGTACTTAATACTGTACCAAGCAATTTGGCACTCAATTAGTGTGATGAACATTGTGTTATCATGGCGCATTAGTAAACAACCAGTTCTGACCCAGCAATCTAACTGAATGACTGGCAGATGTTTCGCTCTCATCGGCGATATTATGTACTCCTTTCACAGCGCCTAAGCCGTATAATGGCAGGGAAGACCCTAATTTGCTGCTCCTCTCACCTTGAATCAAAGATGTCTCTGTCAGATTGTTTATCTCTGGCCAAGATAATTGGCTCGCTCAAGCCGAGCTTATCACACATAGTTTTACACTGCCTGACTTATTGACTGCAAACACGGCCAACATGGCTCTTCTCATCAGTGTCCGACACAATAGCAGCATCGACTGTAGTGATCTATGACCGAGTCTGATGGAGAGGCAGTCAATGCAACTAACTAGAGCTAGCTTGTGCCTCTAAATTTGCTTAAGACTGGTCAATATGCTGTCCAATCAGAGTTTCGGAGATAACATGTCATCATCACTTGACATGTCTACCCATGAAAAGCACGGTAAAAAAACAGTGAATGCTGGCTGAAATGGGCTACACCTAAAATACTGTTACACATATTTAATGCATTAATATTTATCCAAACCAACTGTGGCAATAGTTAACAACAACAGTCAGCCTGTCAACATGGGTCAGTTTTTGTGGATGAAGGTAGCTGTTGGTATGTGTGTGTGAGTGGAGAAAAGTAGGCTGCAGGAGAAACTAGGGCATCACTGAGACTCAGGAGATGTGTCTCCAGCTCAGCCTCCTGTCCTATTTCAGTGCCTAGCAAGACTGGCATGTGTGTTTGATGTGCATGTGTGCATGTGTGCATGTGTGTATGTGTGTATGTGTGTG
>NC_045739.1:7932652-7934374 GCF_008692095.1 Etheostoma spectabile
TGTGTGTGTGTGTGATTCAACAGAGGGAGCACCCTGGGCATTCAGGGGAAAGCTTCAAGCGCAGGAGGCAGGGAGATAACAGGTGAGCTCCAGGGAGTCTACCTGTGGGAGAGAGGAGGCCTCTTTGCTCGGGTGGAATGGATGCGCAGAAGGCCCCAGGGCATTGACCAAATGTCAGACAGTCTGTGGCTGCACACATACTGGAAAACTGCTCTGAGCTTTATTGGAATTTGTCACCTGTGCGTGTGTGTATATGTGTGTATGTGTGTGTGAGTGTGTGTGGGCATGTGCCCAAATGTGTGTGCTCGAGCTGGACATATGACTCACAAAAAGAAAAGAGAGCAGAGCAAGGCAGCATAGACAGGTGGGGGAAGTATGCAAGTAGGTGTTTTTGTTTTGCTGTGTGGGTGCAAGAAATAAGCTGTTGAGTGTCACTGTAAATATATGCTGTACAGTTTCTCAAGTATGCACTATACGGCACAGCACATATTGTGCTGCCCCAAAACACACATGCACCCACCCACATGCAGTGTTTACTGTAGTATGATAGACATTATTTATCCACCAGTCTCTGCTCTCCACTGCTCTGGAACTTTCCAACGCATCACTAATTCATCCCTGGCATTTCCCTCCACCTAAATAAGGGCAGCCTTTGAACTGACATGCATGCCCTTAAGTGTGAGGCCAAATTACATCTCAGCTCTTTCTGTAAACTTATATCGACGCAAGGTTTATCCCACACTGCAACTCAACACTACAATGACCAGCCCTTGTTATCGAATCAGAATGGAGACTGAGGTTAATGTGCGGATCATGCACAGCTATTTGATGCTTTGACTGTGCAGGTCTTGCAATGCAATGATTGGCAGCATGTAATCAGGTGTGTGTGTGTGCAGTGTTAGGTTTTGATGGTGACTGGGTTTGTGTTACAGCAACTGTGGATACAGCACACTGCAAACGTAACTACTATAAATTACTAATACTCTGTTGAGAAGCCTTTCTTCATGGAATTACATAAAAATCACTCACCAGATAATTATTAATCGTTTGGAAAATGAAGTGCGTTATTTAAAAATACCATGAAAACACCTGAAGAGCTGTTAATCTATTGCCTTTCAAAACAGCGATCAGATGTCATTTGATGTAGTGTAGCCCAGAGAGGGGGTTCATGCTGACCTATTCTTACATTTCGTGTATTGATTCTGTCTGATTGTGTTTTGACTGCTCTGGGAGTGAGAGACTGAGAGAGCAGTAGGTGGGTGGAAGTGCAGAAAAAAGGGAGGGCTACGGAGAGATACTGTTACATTTTAATTCCAGAGGTCAGTTTTCCCCAAGGTCAAATATGAAAATAACCTTCAAAGGAAGAGTGGCTGGGAAAAATAGCGTCTCTCAGAAGAACTGGTGGGTAGCCAGACCCACAGCACAGAAAAAAGCAACATTTCCCACATTGAAATGATGGGCCAATATGAAAAGGACAGCTTATTAACATGCACTATAAACAAATTAGTAATAGAGATGTTCGGAGATGCCTCCGATACTGCCTAAAACGCTCGTATCGGGAAGTACTGGAGTTTATGTCCCGATCCGATACCACATAATAAAGCCCTACAGAAAATCTACGTTAAAGTAGTTTATTTATGATATTTTTCCATTATAACTGACTGTCAAACTGGATAATAAAAGAAAGTTCTGTGGCATTCATTGTTTGTTTGTTCATGTTTC
>NC_045739.1:7934384-7936518 GCF_008692095.1 Etheostoma spectabile
CAAAGAGTTTAACCTGAGCCAGACCAACAACAAAGATAGAAATCATATCACATTCATGCAGTTATAGTAGTATCCAGCTGCTAAAACATAATGAAATATATGACACACTGGTATCGGATAAGTACTTGGTATCGGCCGATACGCTATATCAGGTATCAGAATCGGGAAGCAAAAAATGGTATCGGACCATCTCTAATTAGTAATCATCATAATGAATGAAGGTGGAAGAAAACACGCTGGCTTTAACACAAATATGTTTTTAGATCGGAGTTTGTGGCACATTGTGCGCACACACACACACACACACACACACACCACACACACACACACACACACACGCGCACACACGCACACAGGGATCAGTTGAGGAGGATACAAGATCGGGGAATCCAGGCATCACAAATCATTTCCATCACACATCACTGCTAATGCCACTGATACTAATCCATCAGACAGCCATCTCTAATGCTGCAGATAGCCAATCTGTCAGGTTGTGCTGCATTGAACTTTGTGCTGCACGGAACCGGAAAAGCCATAAACACTAATTGCACGCTTAAACATCAAACCACTCATACATATTAGAACACTCAGGGAAGAATGATAATGCATTGTCAGTTTATTATAAAAAACAAATAGAAGGCTTTAAATGACTTATTTAGTCTCTTGTTCTTTTGATTGATTCTCTTCACTGGCTCTATATCCACTTAAAGGGATTGCATTAACCTCTGCCACAGATGAGCTGCTCTCTCACCCTGCCTTTAACATGTGCTCTGTATTAAACTTCCTTCTTTGACTGGAATCCCTACGCACACACACACACACACACACACACACACACACACACACACACACAACAACCCACACACCACCGACGCAACCACACACACACACACACACACACACACACACACACACACACACACACACAGAGCCCAGTGTGTTATTGTACAGTATGTACAAGTATGTACTTGTACTATTTAAGCTCTGACACTTCTGTGGGCAGGTTGCGATACTATGCTTTTTTGAAGGCACTTGGCATCTAGCACTTTTTAGTGGGATAGCTTTCATACTGATCATGTGATATATATTGTGTGTTTTGAGACTTAGGGTGAAAAGCAAAGAAAGAGAAAGGGAGGCTCACAGTAAGTATACACTAATAATAATAATAAAACAGTGCCAGTTCCTTGGAAAATTATTCTTACTTACAATGCATGTTTAGCTCTGCTTCCTTTTTAAAAGGTTGGATTGATATACATTTTCACTCATGCGCTCACACCTGCAATAATTCTGCAGGGATAACAGATGTTGATAGAGACATGTGTACACATACCCAGCTTCTTTTCATTTCCTCAGCCATGTCTCTTGTATTCTCTCGCGCTAGCTCAAGTCTTCCCTGAAGAATCTTAGCGTCTCTTAGCCCACCTGTATTTGAAGCTTGTGCAGATTGCCAGACAGCCGGCGAGCATTGGTCTTCTCTACCACTCCTTCTGCTCTCTGCCTTCCCCAGCTGGCTATGTAGACTTCTGCTCCCCTCATTGCCGTCTCTGCATCCAAGCAGCTGGTGTGCCAGCCCACCTCTGCCATTTTTGCAGCCCACTCCCCCCTTGACCAGATTGGAATGAACACATCTCTTTCCTCTAAATCTGATGCTCTTCATCTTTTCCTCCATATCTTTACTTTCCTTCCATCTGCCTATATCCATCCACACACATGTGCCTTCTCCTCAGAGAGGTCACTAAGTTAAGAAAAAGTAGCAGTAGAAGCAAAAGAGGCAGCAGTGAATGTGTGCACATAGAGCATGCAAATAAATGAAGGAGAAAAGAAAGTATCTCCATGTGGAGACAACAGCATTCACAAAAAGAACAAACATGACTATACCCCCGACCTTGGACCGAGACAAGACATCATCTTTGTTCACCACATTCGTTTTTGCATCCTCCCAGAATAGGAAAGGGTCAGCCTCTTGCACAAATATAACCCTCATTAACTCTAATATGGAGAGCAGAGAGGGAAAACAGTGTACATGTGGCAGAGACACACACTTGCTGCTTACATATCCATATTTACAGATCCAGACAGTCAGTCACACATACATACACACATACACACACACACACACACACACACACACACA
>NC_045739.1:7936528-7961213 GCF_008692095.1 Etheostoma spectabile
ACACACACACACACACACACACACACACACACACACACACACAGTGTTACAGGAGAGTTAGACTGTCACACACTGACATTCCTTCCGCTGAGCTGTGTATTTTGCAGCCAATCTCTCTGTCAAAACATTGGGGAAAGAATATACAACACAAAGACCTGTCTGTGCGGGGTCTATCACACACACACACACACACACACACACGCACACGCACACAGACACACACAGTTTATCACTATATACGAAGTCCGATACACATCATTGCTGTCTCTGGAAAGTGTGCCTGTCTGAAGACAAAAAACTATAAGAGGGTGGAAAACGCACTACATCTGCTGCTGTATGTTTGTGTCTGTATGCTGAGAGCAGAGAGCAGCAGTGAGCCATTGAGTTGCTGCATACAAACTCTTCCAAGTTCTGCTCTATACGCTCCACTCTGTCTGTGCATGCCGTTCAATTCAAAAGTTTGCCTAGCAGCCATTCCTAAGGGCTATCCTTGTGAACCTTACAAGAGAAGTTCTGAAGAGATTTTCGACTAACCAAAGGGGACCCCGATCACATAAATTATTTCTCACTTTCCACTTACTGAATGTTCTGCTAACTAATTGGTGTCAATGGACAGGAAAATATTCTTTTAAAATCCTGTTTTTAGTACACTCTGCAGAGCAAGCAAATAGTTAAAGACAGATTCACTAAAAGGCAAAGCATTCCCTTCATGGATACACTATTATTTCTACAGATAAAATGGATCTGGGGAGCCTTTTCTGCTCAACATAAAAAGAATATGTCAAAGATGTTGAAATGCTGTAGCAGCCTAGGCCAAACAAAGCCACTAGTGTTTGTAACGTGCAGTGCAGCATAGTCATTTGGTCACCAGCTTTAAAACAACCAACTAACAGAGTTATTGAAAGTACAGATGACCACTCCATTCTCCTTGGTAAACATTTGGAGATGACTTGAAAGATTTTCCATTTCAGAGACGGCATGACTGCAAGAGAGCCACATGAACCTATGAGTGTGAATATGTGCATGACTATTTTGCCATTTCCATATTAGCATGTCTAATAAATTACTGGGATTGTGTATGTGTTAAGAGTGTGTGTGTCTGCATGTACTGTATACAGAGCAGCATGTGCAAGGCTGTATGTATGTAAGCCTGAGGAACAGTAATAACCTTTGGCCAAATAGTCAAGCTAAATTAGCCTCTCTCTAACATGGCTGGGGGCTGGTTTACTTTAGGGTTGTCTTAGGTCTGCTGTTAGCATCTTTATATATACAGAACATACAAGGTAAACACTTGCTTCTCTTACATCCCATCTCTGAACAATGGCTCATGTTAAAAATGACAGGACATATTCCACCCCCAAAAGAAATACCAGCAGCGGCTCAAAGAAGATGATCAAAAGCAAGTTATGCTCTGGAGTTAAACTCTGCACACTGACCTTTACAAGAGAAAAAAAATTAAAACTTCATCTCATTTAAAACATTAACCTTCACCAAATCATGGCAGCTACATTTACTGTCAGTCAGCCAGTAGAGAGCAGAGAAGCACAAGCCCCCCCCCCCGCCATACACTTGTAACCTGTTGACCGTGTCAGCTTGTCAGCGAGTGATTTTTCTGAAAGGCAAACTGTATGTATATGTAAACAAAACATGCCAAACAGGCATAATAATACACACAAATTAGTGAGGGCAACTTTGGGCTCACAGGCTGTCTGTGTAGCTGTTGCTCCATAGTTCCACACAATTACATTCACAATAACCCAGAGCCCCTCAGGTCCCTCGCAGCCAAAAGCTGTGCTGCATTACACACCATTCAAGCCCTGTTCCAAAACACCAATAATTGGCTGAAATGTAATCAACTTACCAAGACATTAAAGTTTGTTTCAAATTAGCCGCTAAATCAGCAAGCGATGCAAACTTAAACTAGCAAAAACCAGCTGTGCATACCTAGAGCCCCAAGCCAGCTGTTGATACACCTCAGGAAGGGGGAAAAAAGAGATGGCACTAGAGAGCCATATCAACCTTTCTGTCCTTTCTCCTTACTACAAGTGTGGGGACCTTGGACTTTCACGCTCTGACAAACACAATTAATTGGTGCAAAATGCAATGGCCTCGGGGCTCCAATGACTCCTGGCTCCTTTAATTTGCTCTGCCGTCAACCTTTATACCCCTCCAGCATGGCTTTAGGCAACGACTGGCTTGGGGCTGCGGTGGCCATACCCTCTTAAGCAGAGTCTTTTGTGATCTAAAAAGACACAAACTAGAGAATTATTTTCCACTCCCACAGGGCTTTTAAAGAAATTTGGGACAGGAGTCTGCAGCTACACGAACATTAGATTGAATCCTCATGATACGCTAATCAAGACATAAAGGGAACTGCAGAGCGAGGTGCAAAAAGGACAGAGTACAGAACAAATAAGAAATCCTATGCATAAAGTCATTTATAAAAAGAAAGAGACTAGATAACATGAAACAAGACTGCGTAAGCAAGACTGAAAAACGCAACACAGCAACACAAAAGGGAGCAGTTACGCAGCAAGAAGGCAGTAAAAGACAGATCTGGGGAGCTAAATTCAGCATGCAGGGCGAGCTCAAATGAGTGTTTAAACAAGTGTTGTGACTCCTACGCGGCCCACGCTGCAAATCGAACCACATCACATCAACCGCACCACGGAACAGGTCTAGCGGGTCATCAGCAGCAACAGCAGCAGCAGATGAGAATAGCCTTGTAAGGCTTTGCTGACTGTCACGCTGGCTGGCTGCAGAGCAACAGTGTACTGTTTCATGTGGAGCTCAGGGGGCTGATGGGAGCTGTGTGTAGGGTGTATGTAGGCTGACGGCAGAGTGAACACAAAACAGACAAAGCAGGATGTTAAGGAGGAGGACGCACAATAAAATCAAAAGAGGGAGATGTAAGGTGGCTCAAATGCAGCAGGAAAATGCAAATGCACTGAACAATGAACGTAAAGTATTGTTATGCCAACGTTTGTCTCTGTTGTATTAAAATCTGCTACATAGAGACATCTTCATAACCATTAGACAGTTTTGGTTTAAGGGCATATGAATGGAAGGTAGGGAATAAAGCATGCCATTGTGCCGAGATGAACAAAGCCTCTAAAAATACAACTGAGAGTATTCTTCCATTATTCTATTAGAGCGCAGTGGTGAGTGGTGTGTGTGGGAGCAGGGGCATGCGTCTTAATGAGGATGACATCACCTGAGCACAACAGTTAGAAGAAGAAGGAACTCTATGGCTACACATTTGCTCAATGCACAACATGCATGAACAAACACACATAAATAATATGCTTTATGATCATTATTTGGTTGAGCTTTTATGTAGTAACAATAACATAATTACTGGCGATCATAATACAGTATAAAGCACTGTATGGAAATTGTCAATTACTGTTATTATGCACATTAAAATCAGTTTAGACTAAAAACTTCATTGCAGTAGCTGGTCCCAAAAGAATACGTGCAGTTACATTAACTGCCCAGTGCTTATACTATGATTTTGCAACATGCCAAGCAAATTAAATAACTGCCTGCATTACTACTTACTCCATCGAAAATAGTCATTACAATTCCTTGTAAACTCTCATGTTTATACTGTATTTGTATCGCACCACCTTATCTAATAATAACTTGTCATTTAAAAACAAAACCTGGATACTTATCTCAGCTATTACTAGTTAATTACTCCAGATGTAAAGTCTCAATTGATATGAAAGATTACTTCCCAAAAATACTATTTGGTAGCTCTCTGCGACAATGGAACTTCTTTCTAGTCAATTGTCACACCCTTTTTTTGGCAGAGCTATCTCCTCTGTATGCCATCACACTGCATCTGACATGATGCACTGGCCTTGGCTTACACATTTACAGCACAATTTGTAGCACCTGAAGTGTTGATAAAATGAAGTGAATATTCCATTTGAGTTTTTCTTCCCCACTGGTGAGAGAGTGGTGCAGCTCCACATCATGGCCCGAGGCCTCCTCCGCTCTCTATTGTTATAGCTAAAGTTCTGTGTGTTGCCTCATAGCTGTTATGAAATAACGTGAAGGTAACATGAAATGCACAGAATAAAACATAAATGTTTGCATAGAGGCATGATTGTCTACACATTATATCATACATCCATATGCCCATAGATATTTATTAATGGAGCAGAAGGAGGGAAGAAGGACAAATTCAAAAGGGTAAAACTGATTAAAAGAAAGAAAAAAGAAATTAAGAATTGGTTTACATTTTGTAAGGCAGCGGGGAAAGGCAGACTTAGGTTCATCATATCCCACTGAGAACAAGGGCTCAGGATTGTGGTTTACAGTCAAAGGAGAGCAATATGGTGCTGTCCCATAATACCTAAAGGCTAAGGCTCACAAAGCCTCTCATTTCTGTGGCCTCCACTTCAACTTCAACCTATGCCCTATTGTATTTGAGGTCTTATCATGTATGCCTTAACCATAGGAAGAGATCTAAGGGGGAAAAAAGTTTCAGTTTTGCTGTCAGTAGTCTATGTTTGACTCTTTGAATGCGCAAGTGTTCAAGTGTGTATGAGTGGAGCCCCTTTCAGACCAGCACAGTAATCTAGATATGCTCTGCCAGCTGTTTGCATTCTGTTGAAAAAGGATGCAGAGTATTTTTTCTTTAAAAGTTGCAATCTGCAAGCATAAGACAAGAATGGCAAAATTTATATCAAAAATAAACCTCCGGTGTTGCCTGAGCTAGATGCTCGACAGCACATAAGCAGTTTTATCTGGAAACAGTCCAGTCACGTTTGAACAGTTTGAACAGTCAAGGTGTATGTGTAAAAAGCCAAAACATCATGCTTTTATCCCCAACTATATTTTGTGTCTGTAAGAAACTACGCAGACAAAGTGAAAGCCATGATGAAAACATTGCCCTGAGAAGTCAAGGGAAAGCTCTGGGGCCCTGTAGGGAATGAGATAACATGTAAACGTCGAGGATTCTACCTGTAGGGTCCTTTTCTTGTAGGGATAGCAGAATTGAAACCTCTAAGGGGATGGCTCTGTTCCCAGGAGATCTGCTGTTTAGAACTACATTGTGTTTCTCCAATACCTGTGGCCATTTACACACACGCACATACGCAGGCATGCATGCATGCACGCACACACATCATTGCCGCCGTTCTGACATTTACAATTCTCACTTACTGATAAGTCATTATCACCTGGACAACTGTGTTGCTTCCTTCACATCTTCTGTCACAATCTAGCTTCTATACAAGATCCTATATTCATTGAGCAAAGTTGTGCTTTTATATTCATGCATGATATCTCCAATGAGCACTGACTGAAAGGTACTGGATGCCTTCGAGTGGCCTTTGAAGTAGGAACAAAGAGAATTCCTCCAGCCCTTCTCACTAGTGACACCTTTCTCTCTCTCTCTCGTTCTCTCTGTTTTTCTTTTTTCTTTCTTCCTTCTTTTTTTACTCTAAATAGAACACCTGTAATCATCAATTCCTTTTTAACTTGCTTTCCCTGGGTAAAAGCACCAGTGGTGATAAATATCTTGTCACCTTGCTCTGCCCTCAGCTCTTGCCCAAAGCACAGTGAGGGTTAAAAACTGTGACCCTATAAGGAAATCTTACTTAGTCCTTTCTTTGCGACTTTCTCAGACTATAGTTACTCTCTCATTAAAGAGGCTGAGAGGAAGAGATGATTCAGGTAGACAGCAAGGTCAAACATGCTGTCTGTCTTACATATTGGATTTTACAGGTGCGAACTTAAAAGCACAGACGCATGGCAGCATGCTGTACACGCAGAGTAATACAAACAGGTGCACAGAAAAAGGCCACAGCCATGCAAACACACAACGCTCACACCAGGAGAGATGCAAACACACTGACCTCTTTTCGGGCCTGTTAAGTTGCACCTCTGTGTTTTAAGCTATTTTTAGCCTCTCTGTCCTCAGGCAGTTAACCCACAATGCTCTTCCATCTCCCTATGTGTATAGCCCTAATGGGACATCTTTAGCATGGGGACAGTATTCATCTTAGGCTACACACATGTATGAATCTTCAAGCCTTTCTTTCTGTATGACTGTACTGTACATACAGCTCAGAGTTAACACATCTATGGGGGTCTCTTTAGGAATACACTAGGTGGTCAAAAGTAGGTGGTAACCCACACAAAGGATGTGTTAACACAAACCTTACACAAAATATGTAATTGTTAAACAACTCATTCCAAATCCACTGGAAATGATAGCTGCCATAACAGCCTTTATTCTTCTGGGAAGGTTTTCCACAAGATTTTGGAACCTGGCTGTGGGGATTTTCTCCTATTTAGCACAAGCATTAGTGAGGTCGGGCTGCTATTAGGCGATAAGGCCTGGCTCACAGTTGGCGTTGCATGTTTGATGTGGTTGAGGTCAAGGTCCTATTCAGTTTATCCTCACTAAAACCACTGAAAACAGTCTATTTATGGATTCTGGGGCATTGTTATGTTGAAAAAGGAAAGGGTTTTACACAAACAGTTGGAATTGCACTATTGCCTAAAATATCAGTTCATTCTAGCATACTTATTTCTCTGAAGTAGGGCAGGGTTGTCCACATACTGTTTGGCCATCCAGGGTTTGATGAGCAGAAATTGTGGTATAGTGTAGTCTGTATTATTACATTTAACACTAATATTTACTGATAATAATTAATTGATAGTCATCGCTATAATATTATGCTGACTGATGTACTTTGGCAAACAGCTGTACTATGCTAGTAAAGCATAATCATTGTATTAAATTACTTGTCATGTTTCTGAGCCCATACTGCTGTGAAAAGTTTGTTTAACAATGCATTCATCACTTCTCCCGAGACCGCTGCAACCCTGGCTTTATCCTCCAATGATCCCGCCCAGTGCGGGGCAAGAGCCTACGGCCACATTCTCTCTGCTCGGTGTCCCACATTGCTGCCCAACTCTCTTTGTCTGCATTTCTCTAAACCACTGCCAGTCCTTTCCTTTCTCCTTGCATCATTCTCTATTTATATTTACAAACTGCACTAACAAGAAGGGAGAGAGCAGCACTGACCTTGGTTTGGGTGAGGAATGTATGCCGGTGTGCATGCATGCTTGCGCTGTAATTGTGCATTTAGAGGGTATACAACTGACATGTTATCTTATGGAAATCAGCATATGCTGTCAAATTCAATTCTCTCCCAAGTCTGTATCTTTCTTGTTGTTTTTGCCAAAGACGCCTTTTTTTGTAATGATGTGGAGAATGTAAAACAGGAATGTAAAAGATGTCAAGAGTAACACAGATGACATTATAATTTTGGTTTTAATCAGAAAAGTATGAACCTTTTCTCTTCTCACCTTTGTTCAAGGAAATACTTTTAGAGTTATTAAAACAAATATGTACTGTAGGTTACTATAACTGCATTCATTAAGAATATTGAAAATGTTTGTATATATTTTTCATACATGTGTTCATTTGTATCAAATTTGAAATACAATCCTACCCAAATTAGTCTGCAGCCACGCTAGCCTATGTGGTGCTTTAAATAAAATAAAAATAAGAAAGAGAATGTAATTGAATTGCTTTGAGTTAAATGTTAGCATTAGAACACAGTAACAGTGACAATGCTAAAATGATGGTCAACACCAAAGCTAAAATGTTTACTATGTTCACTTAGCTTTAGCATTTTAGCATGCTAACATTTGCTAATTAGCAGTAATCAATAAGTCAAGATGAGGTTTGTCATCAACTAAAGTATTGAACAAATTGAAATTTGGACCAATGATGGCACTAAAAGAAAAGTCAGGAGACAGATATTTTAGTCTGGACCTAAGTGGTGGACAGACCAAACTACATTGTGGTCCCTAGAAAAAACACACAATTATGATCTATATGGATCTAAAAAAGTAATGTTTTAACGTGAAATACTTTTTTTGTGTTTTCTGCTGGGGTTGTTGGGTTGATGACATAGAGCAGAGCATAATAGGCAACATTGCAAAAAAACACCCCATTTAAGGCACCACATTTATGGCGAAAAATTGTGTAGCTCAGGCCATTTCATTTCTTTTGAAGTTGTCATACTGTGATAAAATTAACGGCAAGTAATGGCTTCTTCTGAGAAACAATAGCCATAATCTTTATAACTCCAATGACAGTGAGCAGAAACAGCCAGGGATAATGCAAAAGAGAGGAGCAGCTTAAGCAATTAGCTTTACATCGAGAAAGACCAGCATTGATAGATATATACTTTATTCATCATTGTTCTTTAAATGGCGAGACTGTTCTGTTAATTAGAAAATAATCCTCAGGCCATCATTGTAATATCGCGTCATCGTCATTCATTGTTCATTTAATGGCTCTAGATGACTAAGGTTAATAATATTTAGCCAATCTGAGCTCCAGAGTTCAATACCATGTGCTATATCTATTCTGAATGTTCAACAGCAACATGAAAAGATTTTATAGATACTGTTATGACAAGTTTGATTATCAAGATCAACGCTATAATAGAGGCCTCGAGAAAATCAGCCTTCGTGTTGTGCTGTGAAAAGTACAGACATGAATTATGCAACAGAGGAGTATGAAAAATCAGAGAGAGGGAGAATAAGTTTGCATGCGCAGGCATACACACACAAGCAAGAACGTGCACGCACGCACGCACGCACACACACACACACACACACACACACACACACACACACACACACACACACAAAATTCCGTTCCAATCTCAATTAGGCTCTGTCTGTCTGTTTGATCCATGGCACTGCATGGATGTGAAACCAACACAAACAAAAGTGCTTCTCTGGAGATTACATAACCCAGTATAATGTAAATACCTCTCTCCACTCTCTCTCACCTCTATTTTTCTTTTTGTCTCGCTTCTTCTTTGTCCTCTTATGCTCACTATCTGTTATAAGTCATAGCCGATGCCAAGTACTGTACAGGGATAATTTTTTATTTTTATTTAATTTTTTTTTAATATTTAAATTGGGAGAGGGAAATAAAATAACCTAAAATACATGCATGGTTTCAGTTTGTGTTTGTGTTGGGCTACTATTTTCTTATCGCCCTGTACTTGTGTAAAGTGTCCTTGGGTTTCATGAAATGCGCTATTAATCTAAGTCATTATTACATTGGTTGCTACAACAAACTCTTAATGCTGTCTGTGCAAAATATTTATTGCAACTATATGACCTCCCCGTGTTGCTTACTCCCACCTTTACAACAGCAAAAAAAAAAGACAGATATGGAAACATATTACTCAGGAAGTGCACTACTTCATTGTGCAAAATAGTTTCTCAATTGGAGCTGAGGTTGGGCAGGCATTACCCACAAGACAACATTAATGAATGAATGAATGAATATGCACAGAAAGGCCTCAGTTGGCCTCAGTTGGGCTTGCACCTAAATATTTCATGTTTAACACTGCAATAAAGCTATTATACATACTACATTGAACTCAAATAACATTCTTAATGCTTTGAAAGGTAAAGCGACTGTATCTCACCATAAAGAAGATGTATTATAGTCATATGGCATCCAGCCATACAGTATTCAAAGCCATGTAGGGATTATTAGTGTCACACGAGTCACCAGCCCTCCTCTAGCTCCTCTATCTCCTCTAGCGACCTTTCCAGTTCTAAAAGCTAATAGTGCCGTTTCATTTCCATGAATCTCATTGTTTTTATCACAAGGACTGACCAATTCGCTGTGTCTCAACTTGTCTCTCAGGAGTCTACTCTCCACATCCGCCGCTACCTTTCTCCTTCCGATGAATTCAAAGTGTTGAGACTCACAACATCAGTCTTTTGCCTTTCATCATGTGCCCTCTGTGGATTCACATATAAGCCAGTTGTTTGTCATATGCACATGATAAAAATCAAAGTCATCTTTTCAGTATAGGCAAACTGAGAGGCCAATAAATACTGTGGTGACTTTAGTGTGTTTAGTAAGGATGTTGGACTTTGAGCTGAAAGTGACAGAGAGAGCAAAGTAAATCTTAAAGCAAACAAAAAAAGCATGAATTACAACAGTACTTTCAATTGTCATGAATTGATGGTGTATGTCTGTTCTGAGGTTTTACATATAGTTGCTGATATGGAACAGGAAAAATGTTATATTCAGTATTAATGTTGAAAAAATCTATTACGATAGGTGGCCATCATTTTTATAATGGCAGTTATGGCAGTGACTTTTTCCACACTGAGCAGGCAATAGAACGCTAGAAAGTTTAAAGGGGGTAAAACGGATGCCATGTGCTAACATTTACAATATGAACATAATCCCACATTTCAATAGGATACCATTTAGGATTAGTTTAACATCTTGCCCCTCAGCAAAAAAGTAATCTCTTTTCACCTTCTCACATTTGTGTATTTTCTCTGCTCTCCTATCCCCTTCTAAAAAACTTGCACAGCTTGACACAGTGTGGCATTACCAAATGTAGCGGACCCGCTCTGCCTAGTGCTTATACCTGCTGGGTGTTAAAGCACCCAGACTTCACCAATAATTTGACTGACTCTGAATATGAAACAGCCTCCAGCCCCAGCAACTATCAACAGCCATAGTAGGGGCTTAGATGGCCATGCTGACGTCTGTGATGGTGTGACGGTGAAAAGCAATCCTCTACGACAGAGCAAGTCTGGCTGGCCCTGAGCTCCAGTAATGAGGTACAATGAGAAGCTGGTTTTGAATAGGAAGCAGGTTATAGAAAGCATGAACCTAACCTTTGTATGCAAAACTAAGTGGTAATAAAAAATGGAGTCAGGCTATTTCCTGCCACCACTCGGGTGTTGTTGGGGATGCATAGAGTGCTGCTGCTCCCACTGGATTGGGCTAATTGCAGTATTTGTCAGCAGTTCCATTAGAGACCATTTCATTTCCACACACATTATTGTAACATACTAGCGAGGCACATAGAAATTATGAGTGGAAAGCTACTCTTAAGATTTCACTGTAAACAAGGCCAACGAGCTGCTCAGAAATGAGAGGACAAAGGGAACATGATTTACAATTCCCCTGCCTGATGTGTAAGTGTCACTGGAAAAAGGTTTTAATTAGTCTGAGGGAGCAAGAACTCAAACCCTGGACACAGGAGACACATAGACTGGCATATGGATGGTCAGGCTCACACCCTGCATCACCTCAGCACATACACATGCACACACAAAACCCTGCAAGCTTGTATTCAACCAGTAGGAGATGTTCCAGTCAGCTGTTCTATTTTTACACCTTGCTTCCTAATTACAGCTTTCCCTAACCATCCATGTGCATGAGATGAACCATTTACAGATGAGCCGGTAATAAATAACAACAGCCCCCACACACACCACACACACCACACACACACACACACACACACACACACACACACACACACACACACACACACACACACACACACACTTACAGAGACACCCGCCCACACAAAGACAGGGCAGTATGAAATTTTAGCAGCGCAGAACTGATTTTACTATCCAAATATAGGCGTTCAACGCTGCAAAAAATGTGATGTTAGTAATGTTACCACAGGCAGTCTATACAGGGTTGATGAGGTGTATAACTTGGTAAAAACACAGCTTTTCATACGTCAACCACTGACTCACATGGACATTTTAAATAGTCCCTAGTCCAGGTGTGTTAATCATGTCTACATGATTTAAATACTGTATGTGTGTGATACATTTGTTGTATGTATTGAAATGTCAGTATGAGATGCAACTGAACAAAAAAGTGTTTAAAGTTGTACAAATACAAACACAGGCTGACATTTTTAGAGCACCAAGTCAAATTTTTGACAGATATTCTACTGTGATTGGATTTTAAGTAGGAATGGACTTCATGGGATCTTGCATCATTTCATTACTGTATTTGTTTATTGTGGAAATGCATATCCCAGCAAAACAATAACATGTGATTCAATGTGTTGACCTAGCATAAAGGTAGATAGTGGTAACCAGAGAAGAATGAGTCTTGTTACAGTTTACATGGAGATCCATGTTTATAAAGAAGGGTGACACAGGAAGGTCAAGGCCATCTGACCTGATCGCTTCCAGTGGACATTAAGGACGGAAAAAGCTAATGGCAGCCATGTAAAGGCTAGACTTTAGGACTCCGTGTTGGGATTTGTCCAATGACCACCACCTTGACCACCAGACACAAGCTGTTGAGATGTTGTGGCCTGTTTACACAAGCATGTATTATACTTGTACAAAGTGCATGCTATATGCACTGTATTACACATGTCATGCAAACATAAATCATTTAATTAAGGCATTTAAAAAAAAAGAGTGTATTTTAGGCAGAGTTTAGCCTTGAGAGCCAGCGAGAGGATACACTGTTAGACTTTGCTGTAATTTCTACAGTTGCTTACCACAAAATGCCCAGTAAAATACCATAATTTTCTTTTCCGGTTAATTACTGTAATAAACATTGCATTATGGGTATTAACATTTCATTTACAGTGATTTACTGTATATTTAGAATTTGCGGTACTCACGTCCTGTATAAAGCATTGCCTTCAAGGGGGATGTAATATTATGGATGCATAATTATGTGTTCATGCATAATCTGGGTGAAGGCCCTTCTCTGTGACTGTGCTGTGTCAGATAGAGGGGGTAGAGTATCACAAGGGAGGAAAGTAAGACCCTCAGATGAAACACCTGGAGTAGCCATGGCAACCCTTCCCAAGAGTTAGCAAGCTGACAATCAAGTCTTGTTAAAATGATATGTGTGTTTGTGTGTGTGTTCCTGTCAGTGGGCTGATGGGGCGAGACATACATTAATCTCAGCAGATTAAGTGTGTCTGTATTTATCATATGACTCCTATAAAAGACACTGTCTTTTATAGGAGGGATCACAATCAAACTCATTTTTATATGCTTTTCACACTAATGACTGGCCTGTGAAGGATAGCTGGGTAAAAGCTCAAGATGCCAAAATGAGAGGGGCAAGAGAAAGAGAATGTGAGAGAAAATTTGTTGAGAAAGAGAGGGAGAGAGGACCAAAGGGTGAGAAAGAGGTTCATGGGAGAATTAGAGGGAGAAACAGAAAGAGAGACAGCAGGAGAGAGGCATAGTGCATGGTTTAATTAGAGGGGCTATAAATAACCTGGGACCTGACATTTGAACATGGAGACCTACTAATGTATCTCCGTGTTTTCTGCTATTTATGCCTAATGTTTGAACACACGCCACCGATTTATGTGCTCTCCTTCTCTTTCTTGTCTTCTTGTTGAGTCTCTCCTCTCTCTCTAACTTGTCAATTATCTTTTCCACACATGCAGATACACACACCCACATGAACACACTCTTAAAATATCAGTTAGACACGTCTCCATATAATCCTTGCAATGTATGTACCAGGAGGGAGTGAAAGTGACATATCAAAAAAAAAAATTTACATTAGCTGTCAGAAAAAGAAATGAACACGCAGTCAGACTTGGCACCAAGTATGATGACAATATCCAGCCACGTACAGCTTAATCTGACACGCAGTACCAATCCCCAACACTGGAAATAATCATCAAAAATCATATCTGCCACTTTCTGTTGACCCTGGATTCTGGAACACAACGAGATTTGGCGACAGGTCTATTACATAGATGAGTCAACGAGAGAAAAACAGAAACATATCCTACTCTCATTCAGTCTGTTTAGCATTTTACGATTGCAATGCTTTTATGTAATTGGGCCTGTCCTAGTGGCCCCTTTAAAGCCTTTGTCTACCACTAGAAAAGTTGCTATGGGAACTCTTGCTGCTGTAACATGAGGGATGGGTAAGGGATCCAAGTTGGAGAGCTGTGAAACAACATTATATGGATGACTAGGAGGTAGCTTTAAAGAAAAAAGAGCAAAACAGAAAGTGGAATAAGACTTCTGCATCTCTCTGTCAAAAACAAAAAGGAGCAAAAAGAGAGGTGCGGCTTGAACGCACAAGACAATGCTGCTGAAGTAAAGGCGGGGACAGAGAGGTTGTTCATCAATGTCTCAGGAGAGCCTACCTGATTTGCCAACAATAAATCATTACTCACTAAAGCCCAGCGGTAACACTTCTACGCCTCCCCCCCCCCCACCTCCATCTCTACTTGTACACATCCATCTCTACCTTCCTTGAATGTGTGCAGAAGGTGCTAAAAACATGCAGAGGTGAGATATTGAAGTCGGGCCCTAGACACATACAGTATGTACAGATATACAAGAGAGGAAAAGAAAGCTGATCAATAAAGGAGGAGCAGCGGTGACCGGGTGAGATCACAGTTAGAGACAATTACAGTGACAGAGAGGCAAGGGGCTGCTAACCTAAATTAGGTATTTGTGAAGTTGTGGGGTGTCATTAGTTTTAAATAGATTTTGCATAATGTTATTTCACAGCCAAAAAAAGAAAAAGAGCTATGGTTGCCTCCATCCTTAATCAGTAGCATTTTCACAACAGTATTTGTTTACTTTCCCTATTATAACAGCAGCTTGCAGAATGAAAGAGGCAGAACCTGCCTCAAACTTTTGGCTAGCTTTGCTAAGACCTTGGTGCTCGTTACAATGCCACGGTGTTTTTCAGCTCGAAAATGTGTGCTTTTGTTGCATGTTGAACAAATGTTTGTGTGTCTTTGTGGAAACTGGCTTGTGAGTGCGTAACTGTGTGCTTGTCGAAAACCTTTTTTTTTCATTCAATAGGCTGGTAATAAGGTTTTAGTCCACCAATATGGTGCAGCCGATAAGCACAAAGGCCAATAATCCATACAAATATTAGCCCAGGTTTCAGAAATGGCTCAGTCGAATGTGACAATTTGCGTGAATTTGTGCATGTCTTTGTGCCTGTGTGTGTTGGGGGTGGTGTGTGTATTCTGCATGTTTGCCTACACACTTTTTGGACCATTTGGAAAACACGATTTGTAATCAAAATGGATAAACAAAAGAAGCTTTTTTTGGGTAGCTGGCAAATTTCTCTGTTTTGTGCACATTCATAGCGAACAGAGACTGAATAAACCCCAGTGTGCCTCACATGTGTGTGTGTGTGTGTGTGTGTGTGTGTGTGTGTGTGTGTGTGTGTGTGTGTGTGTCAATATGACACCTGTGACCCTTTTATTTGGATCAAATGGAGCAGTTTAGTGTGCATGATCATGTAGCGGTTGAACTAATTTCCCAAAGTTCATCTGGCTGTAACCTCTCCCACAATGAGCCCTGAGTGTGTATGTGTACATGTTGTCTGTTTATTGTTCTGCATGTTTTCATGGTCGTTTATTTTATTTTATAGGACATTTTTCAGATCCCTTGTCATCATTTGCATCTTTTTCATCTAATAGAGACATAGTGTATTATTTCATCCATGCTGCATAATTTCACTATTGTGATGCTGTGTTGCTGACAGTACATCATAATTTCATAGTTTCATGCACTCTGCACTCTTCGCTATGTGGGATTCAGCCTTAACCCTTGTGTTGTCTTCCCGTCAACCATTATTGCTTTTTCCGACATTTTTGTCACTTTTTCAATGTTGTGGGTGCTTTTTTGGATGTTTTTTCCAAAGTTATTTGATATTTCCAATGTTGATATTTTCAGCGCTTATTTCAAAGGCCCATTTTTTGTGATGAAAAAACTGAAAACAGGTCAAATTTGACCCAAGGACAACATGATGGTTAATAAATACTCCAAAATAACATACAGATCAAGCACGGCAAATGTGTGAAAACCAGTGATTTATTGCATTTCATAGCCTTCTATACAGGGGACTAAATGAAAGAATTCGAATAACCTTTGATTGATATTTGCACACATTCCCTCACAGCTAGTCTGAGGGAACCTGCGGTCTATGTGGTCAATAGCTTTTGGAACAATATCTTAATAGAAAATCTGTATGGACAGTTTAAACACACTTAATTTGATTATGGATTCCCTGAAGGAAATCAATACTTTGCCAGGTGTAGGTCAACACATTTGCACCTAATGGATCAATAGGTCACAAAAACGGTGTAAAAGCTTGCATGGAAACACACATTTATTCTTTCAGGATATTTCTCTAAAAACCTGGAGGACATTATACCACATCTGAAAACCTCCTCCTGTTGCCTTGATATTCTACCAACGGGTGTTTTCAGAAATGTTTTGAATTGTTTAGCTTCTGATCTTCTACAGATGTTGAAAACGTCTCTTCTTTCAGGTATCTTCCCACAGACCCTGAAAACTACAGTGATCAAGCCACTCTTAAAAAAGAACAATCTAATCCAACTAATGAGCAACTATACGCCAATATCAAACCTTCAGTTTTTAAGTAAAATTATTGAAAAAGCGGTTTTCAACAACTCAACCATTTCTTGTCACTAAATAACAGTTTTGGTACCTTTCAGTCGGGTTTCCGACCACACCACAGCACTGAGACGGCTCTTGTCAAAGTCTGTAATGACATACACCTTAACACAGATAGTGGCAAAATTTCAGTCTTAGTATTACTTGATCTCAGTGCTGCATTTGACACGACCATAACGTATTACTAGAAAACTGGGTTGGCCTTTCTGGCTCAGTACCAAATTGGTTTAAGAATGGGAACTACGTTGTGTCAATATAGGTAGTTATGCATCTGAGCACACAAATATGACGTGCAGAATTCCCAAAGGCTCCATTCTGGCCCAGATTATGGAAAACAATGCGGATAACACACAAATTTACATCACCTAGTCGCCAGAGGACTATAGTCCAATTCAAAAACTGACTAAGTGCATTGAACAAATTAACAACTGGATGTGCCAGAACTTTCTTAAATGAAGGAAAACTGAGGTGGTTGTTTTTTGAGCAAAAGAGGAATTATTAAAAGTCTGTGCTCAGGTTCAAACAAGAATGTTAAAAACAACAGACAAAGTCAGAAATCTTCTTGAATAAACTGTGGGTAGACACTGGACAATCCGCAACAAAAAATAATGTTGGTCAGGCCGGTTTGTACAGCATTGCTCAATATGGGGTGTTAAAGAACTTATCCTACTCTACCAACACAGTAAAAGTGAAAATAAATTATAACATTCTGATATTTAAGATGCTCCTGAAATGTGATGGTATATATGACCAAAATAATCACTCGGCTAGCCAAACATGCCTATATTTCGCTATCTCTTTCTACCCCTCTCGCTCTCAAGACATAAACACATTACAGGCAGAGCATTAAAAAAGCAAGCCCTTCTCTCTAAAAAGACAAAATAGCTGCAGTCTCTTTAATGCATTTGCCATGAAGCACAGCAGTGCTGTGCCCTTCTGTGGCCTCCAGGTAGCCACTGTGCTACTGTAGCCAGGCCAGATCGCTCTCAGTGCCTGCTAATGTAGGCATTAGGAAGAGAGGACTCTAAAGTAAGTCAGTGGAGCATGGAGGATGGACATGCAGACACGCACGCAAGAACGCACTAAATTGTAGCATCATTGGTCAGGGATAATATCTGGGTCAGAGTACTGCTGTTAATTTACCACAGCGGTAAAAGCTGTAAGGGAGAACATTGTTAGTAGTGAGCAATACTCACTATAAAAAATCCTAGGATTATGAAATAATGTCCTGGAACGACGCACGTATGACATGCTTCCTCCTGTGCCACAGGACCTCAGAATCTCTTATCAGCTCACCACCAACATTAATGCATTCATATTCTGAATTACAATGTCAAACGTATTAGTACTCCGGTTAAATGTTTTGAACTTATTTGGTGGTACTGCTGCTGCAATGAACAATTTAATAATACATTGTATTTAAAAGGCGCCTTTCTTGGCACTCAAGAACATCATACAGGGATACATGAGAAATTTAAAAAATAATAAAAAAAATAACAGCAGAAAAAAGCAGAGCATTGGACATTGACTGGAATAGACAGTTTTAAATACATGTTTCTTCAATTGCGATTTTAAATGGGGGAATGAATCGATGTTTCTAAGTTGGAGTGGTAATGAAGTCCAGAGACGGGTAACAGACCGGCAGAATGCTCTGCTCCACATGGCAGTGATACGGACGGAGGGGACAGACAGGTGTATGGAAAAAGACGATCTGAGGGACCGGGAGGGAGTTGGATGCGGAATGAGATTAGAGAAATATGGGGGGAGAGGTTGTGGATAGCTTTGAATGCAAACAGGAGGACTTTGAATTGGATACGGAACTGGACCGAGAGCCAGTGGAGCTGCTGAAGGACAGGAGTAATGTGGTGGATGGAGGGGGTTCAACTTATGATGCGGGCAGCTGATTTCTGGTCTAGTTGAAGTTTATGGAGTGATTTGTGAGGGAGGCCGAAGAGGAGGGGTTACAGTAATCCAGAAGGTAGGTGATGAGACTGTTACGAGGATGACGGCAGTGTGGGGGGTAAGGGAGGGGCGAAGGCGATTGATGTTTCATAGTTGGAAGTCAGCAGACGGGATAATGTTATTGATGCAGGGTTGAAAGGACAGTGTGCTATCAACGATGACACACAGACTCTTAACCTTGGGGGAGGGTGAATGGAGGAGGAATAGTAAGAGAAAAACTGTTGGTTTTGGATAAAGTGGATCTGGTGCCAATGTGGAGAACCTCGGATTTATTACTGTTTAATTTAAGGAAGTTTTGGCTGAACCAGGTTTTATTTCAAAGATGCAATCAGTAAGGGAGGTGGGTGGGAGAATAGACAAGGGTTTAATGGAGAGATAGAGCTGGGTGTCATCAGCATAACAGTAGAAGTGAATGATAACTTTGCCAAGGGGAAGGAGGTAAATGATGAAGAGTAGGGGCCCCAGGACAGACCCCTGGGGCACACCTGATGTGACGGAGGACAGAATTGATTTACTAATGATTTGTTTCTATCTAGAGATGTCATTGTGCCTGCATACATGATTAACAAGCTAGAAAAGCCACTCACTGACACAGAGAAGTAAAAAAATGCCTAAGAAGTGGATTTTGAGCACATTTGTGCACATTTAAGCCACAAATCGTCTTTGACCAGAAATCCTCAAGAGGAAAAGGCACTACGGCCAAACTATATCAACAATCTTTGTTGGATTTACTAGTTGTTTAAACATGCTTTGAGAAAACCAATGTCAGTAAGTTTTCATTTGAGAGATGAAGGCCACAACCATAAGCTTTTCTTCTCCCATACAAAGTATTGTGAAAGGACAGTATTATAGGAAGTATTATGTAACTGCTCTATGTGAGTGTGTGTCTGACCGTTTGTTTGTTTGTTATCTGATTTCAGTGCATCAGCATGTTTGGCTGTCCCAAGTGGTATCACCTGGTTTCTAATTTGGGTCTGCTTGAAATGGTTCGGGGATATGTATGTAGTTTGTTTCATTTTAGCCTCACAGATTTTAGTTAAAAAGGCTTGTGCAGAAAGAAACTTTAATTAAAGTTATTGGGGGAAAATTGAAAGACAAAGAAATGTATGGAAGGATAAAATAAATGGAGGATAAAACAGCAACTCAAGCACTGTGCAACACGTTTGGCTTATGCTAAGGTCAATGTTTCTAATATGATAGCACATTTTCAAAGACATCACTCCAATGTGCCTTCAACAGTGCAACTAGGAAAGAGTTGGATAGGAAAGAGCAACTCCTTCTCCTTGAGTGTTAAAAAGCCTCTCCATGCTCAGACAGGGTAATCCAATCCATAACAAGCATTGGGCGGGTTAATAACGAAAGTAACAGTACTTTAATCAGCATATGGATAAAGTATCGTTACTTGAATAAAAAAAATACATGACATTAAATAAATAAATGAATGTAATGCCAAATAAATAAATGAAAAGCAGGTTAAAACTGACAATGGCTCTGCACCAAAACCCTACTGACCAGAAACAAAAACTGTGACCCTAAAACTTTGACATGAACCGTGAATTTTGTGAACTGTTCCACCCCTAATGTGTATGCAAAGAGTGCAGCACTAAATGGAGTTAATTTGTTAACTAAGGTTTCGGGCAGGGCCACGCCTAAAACACACCTCTAATCACCAGACAAACCTACATATACCGGTGCTGCGTAGCCAACTTGCTTCCTGATTGCTTGACGCAAGACGGTCGGCGTTTCACGCTCCCGTCGTGGATCCGGAGCTGCTGCTACGCTCACCTGGAGTCCAGGACGATTTGTACGGCGCTCTATTCGACACAGACATGTTTCGGTCTCGCCGCGGCGTCGGATCCCTCATTTGTCTCAACGGCGCCGGTTTGCGGATTGCGGTTTGCGGTCGTCATGCCTCGGCTTCGCCCGGATCTGCTCTCCTCCGCCGACGCGTCCCCTGCTTCCCTCGCTTCGGCTTTTGCTTCCACGGCTCTCGTGTCCCTTCCCCTCATTCCGTGGGGTCGGATATCGGACCCGCGGGGTTCGGCATTTACCCTCTCCTCGTCATCGGCCTTCCCCGTGGGGCGCATCTTGGCGGCTCTTCCTAGTCTCCGTTGCCACCCCAAGCAGCAGCCCCCGGGCCTCCGCCCCTCCGGGTTTGTGCAGCGCTCGGCTTCGGCCGGCATTGTCACACGTGACGTCACGGTCCTCGTCGGCCACGGACCGCATCTCCGCTCCCCCTGGCGTGGTCAGGTCGTATTTCCCCATGTGCCTGCTCCCTCTGTCTGTCATGTCTCGGCGTTCTCTGCCTTTCATCCCTGTGTTCGCAGGCTTCACGAGACCCTGGCACTGCTCCCTTCATCCCTTCATCCCTTCCTCTACCCTTCCTTCTGCTGTCTCTGGCCGATCGGCTTCTGCTCCTCCCTTTCTTTGCTGGCCGCACTGCAGTGCCACATCCAGCCGCTCGAGGGGACCTTCCCACTATCGTGCTTGACGATTCTTAGCCTTCTTCTTTGCTTCGGTCTTTCCTTCCCCCCCCCCGTCCCCGCATCCCCTCCCCCCCCCCCCCCCTCCCTTCCCCAACTCCAAATGCATTTTGCTCCTTGTGTTGACCACTTTTTCTCCTGCCAGGGCTGCTCCGGTCGCTCGCCGGCTTTCGTGGTGCGTTGCCTTCACCGGTCTCCCCTGCTCTGCTCCGGCTTGTTCTCTGGCTCTTGGTTTGAGTGTTGTTGTTCCGATTTCCCTCTGCCCTTTGGGATTTCCTTGTGTAATGTTGGAGGCATTACGATAAGATGTATTATTTATTATTGTTATTATGTATTCCGTGATTGGGCACGGGTCCGGTCTCCTTCGTCTTTCCTGACCTATGGGCTTACCCCATTGTGCTTCCTTTCTTTTGGGGGCACGAATGGTCTCGAGTCTTACTCTTTAAAACCTACTGCCAGCCATCAAATACATGGCCCAGGCCCCCAAGGCACCTTCACAACACCCACTTTTCACTATTCCAAAATGGCCACTTGACTTTGTTTCAGAAACAGCATTCTCTGCATTTCAGCCATATCACCCAAACATTTCCACATCGTCGCAGCATCCACAGTCGCTAGATCAGGCATCTGCCATCAAACCATTCATTTCCAGGCCGCAGGTCATTCCCACAGCACCGGTCTTACTTCACAAACGATGTCAACATTTCAGTCAAGCCCACGCACAATCAGTTTTACACAATCTGACACTTTTGGGGGTCTGTAAACTATTCGGGCGAAAACTGCTTCTGGACAGAACCCCCATCCTGAGTCTCTTCCCACCCGACATCACACATCCTCCCGACCAGCCATCAACGACATCCACATCAATTTCGCACATCAAATGTTCATTTGCACATTCATAAGGTTCATTAAATCTTTAACTAACACGGGTTGTGGCGTGGTCCATGCTAGTGAATGGAGTTAATTTGTTAACTAAGGTTCGGGAGCAGGGCCACGCCTAAACCACACCTCTAATCACCAGACAAACCTATACCGTGCTGCGTACCAGACTTGCGTCTCTGATTGCTTGACCCACCCTCCCTTACCCTCTCCTTTCGTCCATCTTCCATTCCTTTTTGCACTTCTCTCTCTTGTCTCTCTCGTACCGTCTGGGGGTCTGTAAACTATTCGGGCGAAAACTGCTTCTGAGACAGAACCCCCATCCTGAGTCTCTTCCACCCGGACTCACACATCCTCCCAGACCACCATCAACGACATCCACATCAATTTCGCACATTCATAATGTTCTTTCACATTCATAATGTTCATTAAATCTTAACTAACACATGGTTGTGGCGTGGTCCATGCTAGTGAAAGATCCCACAAAGACCTGTTTGACACTGGCACAGAAGGCCTTTGCATTCACAATCACACACGGACACACTTGCATGCACACATGCTCAACTTACACATGCCAATACAACACGTTTTGATGGGTCTTTTGGGAAGCATTAGACAGTCGTGTGTAAACATTTGGCTGAAGCAGACCAAATAAAAACACTCCAGAGACTGATCATTAGGGCACTCGGCAGCGGCTGAATGTCGCAAAGCACAGTCGGACAAATGGTCATGTACATTAAGCTTTTCCAATAGACAACAGGAACAATGAATCCCAGATACATGGTATTGCCTTGCAACAGGCTCATGATAAATCCTTGTTTACTTCTATGACAGAAAGAGCAATGTGGCACACGCTACAGCAAGACAGCCTGCAAGCTGCCTGCTGTTCCATTGTGAGTATCATAGATTGCAGGTGTTGCACAGCTTTTGGCCCTCCTGCCAATGCAACATACCATCTTTGTCCTTGTCATTTCCCTGGAAATTGAGGTGAGGGTTCAATGGTTCCTCGTTTCTGATTACAGACAGCAGCAATGCAGGGCCAGCTCCTGGCAAAGATCTGGTGTCAGCCTCATCACACTGATAATACTGATCATTGAGAAAGCCCAGTAGTTGGGTTAATGCAGGTTAAATTATCAACATCACAAAGAAGGCAGCTTGACTAATTGCTTGATTGATGTGATTTCCCATTCTCTTAGAAATGAATGGAGGTTGAGCTGCAGCAGGTTGGTCCAGTCTCTCAGCACATGTGTGAGTGAATGGCAAACTACTGGGGCACTATCTCTTTTAGGAGTTTTGCAGAAAAACTATTCATTTTTCATTACTGACCATATGAGGAGACATGATTCAATATTATGGTAATAAATTGCTCCCACTCTTAACTACCTCACTCAAGGGAGAAGTGGCACAGCTTAGTGGGGCACAACGCCAGACAGGCCAGGTATCAGACTTGGCCTACAAACACACACACACACACACTCACTAGGGATAGACCGATTATCGACCCTGGACGATTATCGGGCTGTTTTTTGGCCATTTGCAGAGTATCTGTATCAATCTGCATGATAACCGATAAAATTAATTAATTAAAAAATATTCCCAGAGCCCCAAGTGATGTCAACAAGTGTATGTCCAAAACCCAATTATATATTAATTGCACTACTGTATAAGACAAGGAAAAGTATCCCTTTGGAGAAGATGCAACCAGAAAAGTTTGTAATTTTTGCTTGAAATATTATTTAAATGATTATTTCGTATTATCAAAATAGTTGCTAATTAACTTTCTGTCAATAAACTAATGTATTAATCTTTGAAGCTCTTGTGACATTGCTAGAACAGGCAGAACAGAAACTCAAGAAGTTTGTTCAATCAGACAGGTTTAACCCTAGTTTTGCCGGAATTTTTAGGAGATAAACTAAGGCAAACAACTAAAATAATAACCTGGTCTGTCTTGTAAAAGACCTACTTCAACTTTGAACACAGCTTCTCTTGGAAATGTGTGATGATTACTAACAATTCATGTGTGCTCACCTTCAAATAACTGGTTTAGACAATATGGTCAAACTGCAGGTCTTACAACTTACAACTTGTGGATTGTCTGACCACTCATGTTTCTTTTCCTATTGAACTCGTATATAGGTGTATACTCATATTCCTAGATGTCAGCAATTAACTTGGTGGGTAAAATGTTATTTTTATTCAACAGGAATAACCAATCTATGAAATAATACCCAGGTTTGAAAAAAGAACAGATTTTTCCTTTCACACACACACACACACACACACACACACACACACACACACACACACACACACACACACACACACACACACACACACACACACACACACACACACACACACACGTCATAAAGTTCTACACTAAAGTTTCATGTTAATAAATCCCACTGAAACCCAACCACTTGTAGTTAAGCCTCATTGCCTCACACTGACACTGTTAAGTGCTGAAGGGCTCCCTCGTGCCTCCTGCCATCCCGCTCCTTCCTTCTTTTCATCCTTGCTTCGTTCTGTCCATCTCCAGCTCTCTGACTTATTGTCAGTGCAGACAGGGAGCCACGGTGCATCATTAACAGCCTCTTGCAGTACAGTCTACAGCCCAAATGCAGGGAACAAGGCTTTTATGTGCCGGCTGATGGACGGTCTAATTCTCTATTAATGGGGGCGACGCAGCCTCATTGCTCATTAAAAATGAATGGAGACAAGCTCTCTGCACTGATAATTACACATACACACACACCTGGGTACGGCCAATCCTGCGTAATACTGACAAAAGTGGGCACTTAGACACATACAGTGAGATGCAGGCGGGGAGGAACAGACACAAAATAACAATAATTATTTTAGATGAATAAAAAGAAGGTTCCTGCCCAAGCCCTTTTAATACGGCATAATGGAGAAACTCAGTGTTTTAAAGTAATCAAAGCAGCCATATTTGTTTCATAAAAAGTAAATATAAGCCTGTTAAGTAAATGGGAGGCTCCATCAATACGAGAAATGAAGTTTAGCAGAAGTTCATTTACAGACTTCTTAGCCTCTCTCTCTTTCTCTTTCTCTCTCTCTCTCTC
>NC_045739.1:7961223-7961896 GCF_008692095.1 Etheostoma spectabile
TCTCTCTCTCTCTCTCTAGACATATAGTTGTCTTTTTTGTGCAATTGTATTTGACCCTCATCCACCCCATTCACCTCCAGTTTTCATCACATCCAGTGCCCAGGGTTCCTTCCATTATCAGTAGCCCGACTCGACATCTCATCCATCCAGATGTTCAGGCATTTCCCTTCATCCCTTCACCACCACCACCACCACCAGTGCCTAGACTCCATTGGGGATATTTCTGTACTACTCATGTCATCTCTATCCCCTAAAAAATGTATGATGTTATGATGGGGTCAAAACGCCAAAGACATTTCTCATTTTAAGCTTTACTGTGTGCCAGTCAATATATTTATTTCACTCATAAACAAAGTCTCTCCTGATGAATACTAAAAAGTGTGACAAGAGCTCATGGAATTGTTCCAGCTATGTCAAGTGGGATGTTGACACACAACATAGAGAGAAAATATAAAATATTTGAAAAGTAAAACATTAGCTGACAGGAGTGTGCACAGCAGCAACAAACTGAAGGTGGACTGAGATGCTACAGAGAGAATTAGTTAACTTCAGATACACTTGAAAATATATGATTTTCTCGCCTAAATGTTTACCCCCTAAAAAGTGCTGCAGTTTCCACATGCTTTGGCCCTCTTGGATGACCCTGAGTTCATTGTGAAGTTAACACTCTCAA
>NC_045739.1:7961906-7973284 GCF_008692095.1 Etheostoma spectabile
CTAGTGGCATTGTGACACTAGGCCTTACTGACACAGAGTTACAGAGGTTAGAACACAGAATTTCTATCTCCGTCCAAGTAAATCATCTGAAAAATTAATAAAAAGCACTACTGTACGCATATTACATGGGCTATATACTAAAATAGTACCCTAGCCACATGTCTCAACTTAGAACAGAAAAAATCCAGAAAAAAATGACTTATAAAATGGATTTTATATGAATGTATTTCTACAGATATGTCTGTGCGTTTGTCTTTTTTCTTATTTCTAAAAAAGCCAAAAAAGTGCTAAATACAAAACTTCTGAAATACAAAAACAAATCCACATCACTCACACATATACCTAAAAGAAGTACATACATAGATTTATAGGAATAAATAATCATAATTTGATGAAATGGTGAAATGCCATAAGAAGGCCTTATTTTTGCTTCGACAGAGCTGGAGTCATCACAGGGATAGTTTTTTCTGGCCATGTTTGATATCAATAAACTCGGCTTCTTATTGGCTACACAGGGAATGCCAGTTTTATGACCTCTTTCTCTAACTGGTGGGATATGCTGTCAGTTTTTCCCACGTGGGCCCAATGGGGACTGTGATATTTTATTGGCTTAGTTTGAAAGTATCTTGAGGAATACTGAAGCTATTGGCTGGTGTCTTTGGTGACTCTGTAGCGGGCACAGGGAAAAAGATACACACGATCAAAACCGAGAAATGATGCACTATCTAGATTTCTCTACGTCGAAACTTGGCCAGAAACTACAAGATTGTGAGGGGACCAGATAATTATGGATTACAAGGCTTGGATATTCTAATACCTTGGCGTGTTGGCGATTTAGGAAAACAAAGTTTTTGGCGATCTTTCACCGCTGTGATTAAAGACACGAGGAGACAGGTAGGAAAACACACTCGATTAGACTCGAATCTTTCTGTCTTTCTGTACTTCAGAACATGATTATAACCACTGTAAGTCACTTTATTGCTTTGTGTGTGGGCTCGATGGAATCATGAGACTTTAAGCTTTCAAATGATGTATGGCATTAGCGTGTTTATGACGGTTTAATGCTTGCAATTTATGACGGAAGAAAATATTTGGAAACCTGTCACGTCAGCGGTACAGTGATACATAACGAGAGACAGAGTGAAGACGGCTGTCTTTGCTTCAATAAAAGAAAAAACTTTATGTGGGTGCTGTCATTATGCTAAAGCAGACAGGAAAATAACTAAAAGGCGTAATTAATAAAGCTAATCAAATCCAATCTAATAAAAGAGAGCAAATAAGTGTGGCAGAAATGTGAAATGATGAGAGTAAGAGATGAAGTGAAGTGTAGCGATCACTGAGTCAGAGCTGGGATACAACATACAGTAGCACAAATTCAGCCGTGCAAATGTGATGGTTTGTTCAATTACAGCTAAGTTATGTTTACACAGAAAAATGGAAAGAAACCTAAACAGGGCCAAACAGCCTCAACAACAAAAGCTATTAAATAAAGCAGCCTTTTGTATTGATCGACTTGAATATTAAAAGTGCAGCCACCATCAAGACCTCTTGTTTAACTATGCTCACATTAGAGGCGGTGACACAGTGAAAAATTGCCTTGGGATGACAAGAGATGCCTGTTCGTAATTCTCTGCACATGACACACTTCCACCCAAGACTGTTCCCTGGCTAAAAGTGCTGAGCTGTGACTTCTGCTAAATAACAATTAAACATGCAATCTGCTCAGTACTTGTAAATATATCAGCTCAACAAAAATACTTCCACTGACTCATACGCATGCGTCCTCACCAAGAGTCATTTATCATGTTCTGTGCACAGGTAATCAATGATATTAATGCTTAAATTTACAATTTTGATTTTGTTATTTGACCTGTGACTTACTGTTATTATCAAATATTTCTATAGTTACAAACTCTGCTGAAGCAGAATTATAGATGTTGAAGCAGAACATTCAGGTTTAGTGCAAGTATGGGACGGTGTGTGAAGATTTCTTCGTATAGTGTACTATAGGAATAAGTCTATTGTAATATGTAAGACAGAATGGGAAAGACTCTGAAGACAAACAAGTTGCATGGTTAATCAGTTAACAGTTTGGTGCTAAACGTAAGCTTCAGCTTCTGGCTGAAACATAACTCTGTTGGCATGAATGTGTTGGCAATTGTTTCATGGTGAACACACCGTTTTTAACTGTAGAAGAGAGATAAAAATGTGAAAGGATCAGTATAGTAATGTTAGACTACTAATTCCATGAAAAGACCACAAGGAAGAGATCTTACTAACATGTATTGAGTATGTATCCAAAGTCTGATAGCCCATTCATCTCGTCCATAGACATCCATTATTCAAAAGCTCATCTGTGAGACACATTGTTGCACTGGGTGACAAGTTCTTTCCTAATGATGGACATGGGTACTGTAGTCCCACACACACCATCCTACTTTACTAAATACTCAGTAGAGCACCGACTCCGCAGCCTAAAGTAGTCCCCAACCAACACACCATTTACTACTGTAAGTAATGTGCCCACCGGTTTTGGGTAATTATTTAGCCTATTTTTAAAAGAAATAAAAAATTTGTCATTTATACATATTTATTTAAAGATGTATGTCTTCAGTAGGAATAAATTGAGAGGGTAGGGAATTCAGAAAGAACTGAGTGAAAAATTAACATATTGTTGGTTTAATAACATCACAAAAGAAAATTCAATATAACTAGCTTTTGTTTTAAAGGACCTACTACCTAATATTAACTTGTGTATTCAGAAGCCAGTAAACTTCAGCAGACAAAAGAGAGATTCTGGAAAAGATAGAGATAATCTGACACCGGACAGAGCCAAGGTACCGCTCCAAAATACCCTCGGGAAGGAATGCCAACACAAAGAAAGTGTGAGGTAACAGTCATCCGGCCAAAAAGATGGACATCCAGTGAAATTTCTAGCTGAATCCAGTTCTACTCATTGCACCAAATGTTTTTGGTTTTTTATTTATTTCATTTTTTTTTCTCCAATAATTCAGGTTGAACATTTGTTTATGATATAATCTTTTTCTGATTTGTAATCACTTTACTTAAATTTGATGTGTTTTACCCAGTGCGTTTTATACATTTTCACAATTAATTGTTAAAAAAACATTAACTCCTGCCTTCTTTATTGAAAAAAAAAACAATAGAGCACAGACAGGAGCCCAGCAGTCCTTGAGGTTAAACCCCTGCTCTTATGTAATTGGTTAATACGCCAAGGCAGTGTCCTCAACATTTTAAGAGGAAAATGGTAGCTGAGGTGTGCTGAATTTTTTGAATTTATACCTTTTACTTTCAAAAGTCCAGCTAAACTGGATCCTTCCACTGATGCCTTTTGCATTGTTGAATCAGTGTGATGAATTTCTGGAGATCAGTAAACATTACAAAGGTTTGTGTTTGTGTAAAAGATAAGCAAACAAGAAAAAAAATCAGATTATACTATTGAGATGCATGAGTGCAGTATTAAGACCCGGAGGAAATGTTTCTTTGAATTTCATAATGCACAAATGATGTTGATTTTGGAAAAAGAAAACAAGTTAATGGCATCAGTGGAAAGCAAACTGAAAGCAAGTTATTGCCTTATAATACATGCTATTTTAAAATATTAAAATGGTGTTTTCATTTGATGAAAACATACTTTTCAAGGACACATAATGGACATCTCATTCAACATAAAAATCCAGAGTTATGAATTTGGACATTATCACCTTATCTGCAACCAAAGCATTTCACTTCACATACCACTATTTCCATTCTATCTTTGAAGAACAGTAATAACTTTTCTCTCCATCATAAAATGGCCTAATACAAATTGCAGCATAGTGCCAAATATTCCAAATACCAAAAGATAACAAAATGGAACAAATGGAAAGTATTATGTTCAAAATGACAATTGCATATTACATATCTTGTTCCTTTCCACCACTTTCTACTTTGAAGGGTTTGAACAGGCAGAGTGGAATAAATTAGTTTAATGTTCATTCATTTTCCTCACTTTAACAAAACATCCCCAACTGATGAAACATAAAGCAGGAGGCTGAGGATTTTATTTTGTAGAGGCCATTAAATGAGTGAAAGTGTGCATGGGCTCACACACACTTGAACACAAACAGATGCACACACGTGCATACCCCAAAGCCCTGCATACCAATTGGACAAACAAAAAAGATGAAAATCCTCAATGTCTCACAAGCTCCCTCTGGAAGCCCTGTGACTGCAGGATTCATTTTTGGGGATGTATGTAAGCATTTGTGCATGTTTGTAAGTTTGTGTGCATCAGAGAGCAACTAAGGGAGACGGCCCTGTGTGGCCGCTACTCTCCGACCCACAGCCCCGGGCAACAGATTTCAGATAATTTGCCATATTCATTATAACACAGTCCATGAATACCAAAGAGGGAGAAGAGAGAGAGAGAAAGATGAAGACGGCCAGCCAGCCATCACAACAAGCCCTATTTACCCTATCACACAATCTGTTAGCACTGACAGATTACCACACATCACTGGGCCCCAACATTAATCTTTGACAGCGAGCACTTCACACTCCTTCCCTCTCAATGCTTCCCTCTCATTCCCTTTCTCTCTCTCTCTCTTTTCATCTTTTATGGCTCCCTGTGAATCCAAACAGTTTTATATTTCCATCAGATAAAGATCTGGAGGATTTGACATCAGGTTTGATAGGGAACATATGTAAACGATTATTGAAGATGAAAAGAGGTATTGTGAAGCATTTTGCGCTGAAGGAAAAGGTCTTGACTTACACAAACTTTCCATCTCAGCTATAGGCCGTAAATATGTAAACAACAGGGATCTGAAGTGGTGACAGGTTAACTTATGTAGTGAGCCTTTTTAAATAAAAGAAAATGTGGTGCTGATGCATCACCCTGGGCACAAAGCTATAAACATCACTGAGTCAAAGCTTTTGTTATACGTTTTTCCACACCCATGCCTACTTACAAAAAGGACATGCAAAAAAAAGGCACAATGACACACATATGTTAAAATAACAGCACAAGATGACAAGCAGGTAAAAAGATTAGATTGGAGCAGTGACATTTGGTTACACAAATGCAGCCAAATTATGAAAACCCGTTTTTCTGCCCTCTTCTACTCCGCCATCCGATGACATCATAATTTTATTTTCCATGACTCCTGTCCAACATCCTCCTGCTTTCTTCACCTTTCCATTTTCCTTCCCTGGTTCATTATGTGTCTTAGCGTGAGACTAGCCTCTCCTGTTTTGCTCTGACTTCGTCCTGGGGTGATCCAATCCTCCCCTCTCCTGCACCCCACTGCTAAAAGTCAGTGGTTCAGGTCTCTCAGGACATTAGCAGGTCTGCTGTCCATCTGTCATGGAAAAGCTTGCCAGAACCACACCTATAGTACAGACCTATGATGACTCAAATTGCCATTGAATTTACTGTTTAAACATGACTAATACACCAACAAGTGGATTGCTAATCGGATCACAGCACACAAGAAGGAAAATTGGCTCTACCTTAGCGGCTGTAAGATATTCTGATATCAAAAATAACCTACAGAATAGTGAAAAGATACTGGATTGCAGCCTATTAAATGAGCTCCTAAAATGACTCAAAGTGTTAAACCCCATCCACACTGTAACTGTTCCAATTAGATATAAGATAAAAGCCAAATTGTGGCTAAAAGAAGAAAGATTTTGCTTTCGCAACAGTTTATTTTTGTTTTGTACATATCTTGGTGAAAGTAAAGGGGGTTGTAAGCGAGTGTGAAGTGCTGTGCTACGCCAGGAAGCCCACTGCGAGAGCACAGTCATCTAATCTAAGATCAAGCAGTCTTGGACACCTCCTCACTGGTTTCCACTGGGAACAGAATGCAAGGCTGAATGCCAATCCATCCATCCACAGTCACTCGTTCTTCTCTCCCTCCCTCCTTATGACTCTCACGTCTACTTCCACCGGAGCTCTTCAATAGGCCTGTATGATTTGGGGAAAAATACAAATCACGATTCTTTTGCTTAGAATAGATATCAAAATTCTCTGCCACGATTTTTGTTTTCATGACGAAACAGAACAAATTGGCAGTATCAAACCATGGATAAAACCAGTACAAACAATGTACATATGATGATGAGCACACATATGTAAACAGTCAACACAAGACGCAGCAGTAAGTGCAAAATGTGTAAGTGACATGTTCCAGGAGAAAAACCTTAACAACCAACAGACTAAGAAAGACCTGAATTTTTTCAAGTCAATCGGCTCACACAGTTGTCTAGACATCCCAGTATTAATCCATATTTTAACCCACGTTCCCCCCTGCTTTTGGTGTTCCTGCGTATTTACTAACCAGCTATTGGGTTGCCGGTGAAAGCCCATCTGTAGTGTTCTCTGTCCTGCGGTTGTCTCCGTCATGCTGCTTGTCCTACGTATCCGTACATCCATGCCTGTAACGTTACCGGGGTTAGCTTCTGTTTTGGGGAAAGGGGGCTTGGCGTTCTCCTTTACCTTGTCAAGGTAAGCTAGGTTAGCCTCCTTGTGTTTGTTTTACAAAGGTAGGCTACTTTCAAATATGTGGGCTGTTTCCCTGTAATAAACTATCCACATATTTTACCACCTTCCACTGCAAGGCACTTAATTTGATCTGACAGTCATAATCAAATAGGACTCTGCCGCTTTCTTTGACTTTCGGTACCGCCATGGGGCCAGACGAGGGTCACAGACTGTTGTTTGTTGTGTTAAATTTTACATGGAATGTCAGAATTTCTGGGTTCCCTGTCGGAAACTATACATGTCTACGGGAAATGTCACGGTCAGAAAGATATAACGTTATTTGCCCTTGAAAGACATTGAGAAAGACGAAAACTAAGGACATTTACTCGATAATTTTAACCAAACCTAACATAGATTTTTCATCACCACAAGCCTGTAAACATAAAGTACTCCATGACGAGAAGGGAGAGCATTTCAGCGCTTGGGAGCACTTTAAAACCTATTTTATACAGTCTGTTTAAAACTCACAGAAGAAAGTAGTAGCGCTTGTGATGCATTCGGTGCGTACAATTAAATGAGAGCCAAAGTCATTAAAAAAAATCGAATTCATTTTAAAATTAAATCGTGAAATGGGGGAATCGAGATTGTGATTTTATAATGATTAATCTTGCAGGCCTACTCTTCACTAATTGTTAGTTCTTAAAAAATCTCATATCTATTGTCAGTAAAATGATGGAATTACCATGTGACAAGCAAAAGGAAAAAGAACCAACTAAATCTTATGATGCTTTCCCGGAGAAAGGGCGAAGTGCAGATGTGGCAGCCTTCACACAAAGCCAAGTATAGAGCATGTGTATTTGGTATTCTAGACATAAGCCTGGCGGCGCCTGTATAACACATTTGGATCCCAATGACGGCACACAAATCAGATGAGTTGCCATTAATGAATCACAGCGTGTCTGGGTTAGGTGGAGATTCCTGGCAGATGAATAAGGGTATTTTTAGTTGCTCCAAGGTTAGCAAGACCTTAGCGGGCATGCTCCCGAGATAACGCAGTTCTATCATTACAGGCCCCAGCTGCTAGCTAAAATACTACTCTCTACCCAAGGCATGCCATTCATCCATCTAAAGACAAGAAGGCAGAGAGGACAGGAAACAGAGTAATGATAGATCCTGATCTGAAGCGTGGGATCAGGCTAAGGCTTTTATTTGATTTTCGATGCATCCTTAGCAAATTAATTGATTTTTCCATATCTGTTAACACTGATATTTCACTACTGTGTTAATGATCATCTGACATTCTTTCCAGTCTTTAATTTTCCTTAATAATTTCTCATCTGACAATTTCAAATTAGTGCTAAAACAATTAGACCATAAATCGAATCAACAACTATTTTCATAAGCAATTAATAAAAAAATATATTTATATAAAAATAAAAATATTTTGGGAAATTAAGTTTGCTTTCTTGCCTAGAGAGAGCAATGCAAAGACCAAGACCACTCTCATTTTTGTGTTGTTGCTACTTTGAGTGAAAAATACTTCCACAAAACAAAAATAACACGTTAGCCTACATGATGTTGACTGATGTCTTTTTATCTAAATGTATGTTTGTTTACAGTCTCCAAACAAATCACTCTGAGAATTGTGATGTGTTGTCATTTCATGCAAAACATGCAAAAGATTGCATAATCTTACACTGACTAAAAATAGGAAACGTCATTGCAGAGGTCAGAAAGGTTTTTTTTGGCATTAACTGCCTTGCTCAAGGGGTGCTGAAAGCCACAACAAACCCTACAACCGCTACTATTACCACACACACACACACGTGCAACTTCCCACACAAAGTCTGACAAAGATTCATGCTCACATGTGCCCACATGTATGTGGGCGCAGACACACACATACACACACACGCACACGTACACGCACACGCACACGCACACACACACGCACACACACACACACACGCACACACAAACACAGAATGTAGAGCCCATTTCGCTATATAGACTAATTCCCCACTCAGATCAGATGTCTGGTTTTCATTGATGTGGGAGGAAAATAAAAGCACAGATTTCAGAGGGTGGTAATTCCATTTCCTTTACACATCATTTCTGTGCTCTTAGCAGGGCAGAACGCCACGGGTAAATAACAAATAAAGGGATGTGGAAATAGTCATGACAAGTGGCTGTTACAAATGTATTGATACCATGCATCCACTCTTATAACAAGGACCTGCAGTACGTTTAAATCACTTGACTTGAAGGACCTGCAGTACGTTTAGGCGTGGGCCAACATTAAGAAAGACCGGATACTGACCCCTTTTAAGTGAAAACACATGTATAAATACAGATACTTGCAGGCGAACTGTATACATGCTGTAAAATAATCTCCGACTTACAAATGGATGAAGAATTTTTCAATAAAGCTAAGTGATTATTAAAGAAACAAACACACGTCTACTGTAAATAACATCTAATATCTAATGATGGTTGTTGAGGGAATACCAATCCTAGTAGGCTCTCACTTTGACATACCTCATCTTTAGAGGCAGTGATGTGTATGTAGGTTTTTAGGAAAAATAATTACTGATAAAAAAGTGTTCAAACTAAAATAAAAAGTGTGAAAAAACCTGAGAAATGAATCTAAATGTCAGTTGTAAAATTAGATGATAGAGGGTGATGAATGCCGTGTATCTCTGTATGTGTGAAGAACAGCTTGTCTGTATGTCTATCTTATGGTCCCTGAGGGGTGAACGGCTGTCTGTGCAAAGCATTGCTGTTCAGACAGCCTGCACCTCAGGGCTCCGCCAGCCCATCTTATTCACTTGAACTCATCTAAAAGAGAAACTAAATGTTGCAGCTTGTAAAAAGGGACAGAAGCAATGGGAAAAAAACATGAGGGTGTGAGTGAAAAGTGGAGAGATGGGAGTCATACGGAGTGGGAAGGCATTTGAATAGGAAGAAGAATGAAGTTGAGAATTTGAACTCAAGGAACCTGGAGACTAGATAAAGGGACCGTAATACTGATGACATGTCTGAGTTACTCAATCAGCACATTAAGAGTAGCCACACAGTGTGAGCTTCCCATAATCTAATCTCTCCAAAGGCACAGCAGCATGTCTTTCCAACCCTCTCTGACTCTTTTTACATAATCAGGGTTACTTGACCTACCATCTCTCTCTGTGCCTCTTCACCTACACAACTCTCCCACCTACAACACTCTGCATCTTTTATGTCCAAGAATCATGGAGCCAAGAGTGGGAAGAGAGAGAAACAGAGCTATAACACTCTATCACCCTATATATATATGCTGTAACCATATGGAAAGTAAAACCAAAATTGCGACACTCAGCTCCACAAACCTGTGTTGCGGAGTGAGAAGGCAGAATCGTGACACATCCCTTCCAACTCTCAGAGTCATACTTCCTGTCCAGATCCAATGCTACCACATCTTTAAATTACTATTAGTATTAGTCCTCAAAGTCAAAGTAATTTTATTGGTCTCCCTAAGGAGAAATTCCTTTTGGTGCCTTATCCCTGTTTTGTCTGGTAAGTTTAGCCAACTGTAAAGACGGCTAAAAGCTAAAAGAAAAGGGGGAGGGTAACTGAGGTGAAACGTTACAAATGGCCGTTGTTCTGACTCTCGGTGCCTGCGTCTTTTTCCCGACGATTCAGTAAACTGACGTTAGCGTCCTTAGCACCGTTAGAATTAAGTGCTGACCAAGCTGGCTGCTAGCTGGCTGGGGGCTGACTGTGGATGTGTTCCCGGGGCTGTTGTTAGCTCTCATCCAGACTGAAGCCTGAGGTAGACAGTCAGGGGTGTGCTAGCTAGCTAAATTACCATTAGATTAGTTGTCTATCTATACAGTTATTGTTACTGACAAATTTGTGTGTTAGCCCAGAGTTGTTAACCGTTGTCAAAACCATCATACTAAAAATAAATGAGCATGTTGAACAATGTTGTAATCTTACGTTAACTGACAAGCATTACCTTAGCATTGGCTAGCAACTTGTCAACCAGCACCTTCACTGTAGACACCAAAGCACTTTTTGTCTTCGTTCCTCCTACAAGTTGGGAGCTGAATGGTCCATTACTGTTACCATTAACATTATTCTCAAGTCTTATTCCAACGAGTTAATGACCCTCTAAAATTATTTTGGAAACATTATTTTAAGGCACAAAAGAATATTTGGTGTTGAATAGATCTATTGAAATCACTCAATATCAATAAATGAGGTATCTCTTGTGTAACTGTGTTGCAAAGTGGGATGTAATCAATGACACAACAATGCCATGTGGCAGAAAAAAGTTGTATTACGTTTACTGAGAATCCTGCCCCATTTTTCCATTTTCCACTTACCATCTCACTTATTACGTTGGGTGTTTAATACTGACAACAACGTAAATACCAAAAAAAGCCCATCCGCTTTATTGGGATGAGGGCCCTTGTAAAGGGGTCAAGGAGGTAAAGGACAGCCCTTGTCAATCTGGAAGATTCTGTCAGCAGGTTGCCAGAAGCCCCTCCTCCGCCCGCTCTGCCCCTCCAAATGGCACTGCTATGACAACCCTTTCCAATCAAAAGCACTGTTATGTGACCCCACAAGCTACCTGGAGCTCCAGTGAAGGTTAAAGACAGACAGACTAATTACACAGCCTGTCTCTAGATCATTATACAGCCTCGTCTCACCCTGTCTACTCCTTCATCTTTTTCCTGCTCGTTTTCTCTTACACCGCCTTTCTGTCCAAGAGAACTTCGACCCATTTTACATTTTTGGTAAATAACACAAGAGCCCTTTGACGAGATGAGTGATGGCAGAGTGGGAAGAAAGTGGGGTAAGGGGAAAGAGAGGGTGTGAAGAAGCATGATATTAAATACAAATATAAATA
>NC_045739.1:7973307-7975148 GCF_008692095.1 Etheostoma spectabile
AAAATGATGTTACATTCTTGTCTTGTTAACGACTAAAATGATATTCCAATTTTATAAGAAGAAAAACAAAAACACCATCATGTAATTAAATAAATATTTTGCCTGTAGAAATCAGACAAACAAAATGAATGAAAAAATAAAAAAAATAAAAATCAGATGGATCAATGTTGACATCTTTGGGTTGTGACTAGCCATTTTATTGCATTAGCCTTAAATGACTGATATGATGAGGGTTTGCTGGTTGGTTGTTGTACTGTATTCCACTGATGTGCTGCCCTAAAGGAAAAGACAGCCTGGCTAATTGCGGTATTTCTCAGTGGGATTGTGCAGTTGCAACTAGCTGCACTTCTAAGCACTCTGCTAGTAGTAGATTGGGATGCAAAGAAACCGGATAGAGGGAAAGGAGCTAAGCCATTAGGGGTGTAAAATTCAGAAAATGTCACAATTTGATTCAATTCAGATTTTTAGGCTCACAATTCGATTTAACATCGATTTTGAATTGGTAGAGCTTGAATCATGATACGAATCATACAAATCAACTTTTGTTGCACACCCATATAAGCCATGCATAATTTTGTAAACTAACTTGATGAGATTTTCCAAGGTAAACAGTTTGTACTTTTTCAGAATATGGCAATGATGATTTCTGAAAGATGTTTTAGTGCTTGATGTTATAATTCCAGTTGTTTCATTGCAGTAGAGTTTTTGGTATATCAAATTATCTGACAGTATGTGATGTGAGGAATAACCATTGAAAAATAATATACTTTGCTAACTTCAACTGATAGGGAATTTCTGACCTAAAATATAACCTAAAATTTGATCAATGGAACTTAAATATTTAAAATCTGTTACAACTTGCACCTTCTCTCCTGAGATAAAAACATCCGGTTCCACATCATGCATGTTATTTTTGGAGAAATACATACAGTTTTTAATACATTTAGCTGCAGACAGTATCCCTATTAATCCAAGATGTAACCCCCAATATAGCATTTCTTAGTTTGGTTGCAAACTATTATTAAGTTTTTCCATGACAAAAAGTAAAAGTGTCATCAGCATTCATTAAATTGGTAGTGGCATGGAGTGGGTGTACTTTGAGAGTTCTTATCTTGTCTTTCTCTATCCATCCAGCTACTGCTGTTACAAAAAGTCACCCGCTGACCTGGAAATCTACACACTACTGTGAATAACCCACCATGGTTACTCTTAGTTATAGTAAATGATAATTTTCTAACATCTTATGATTCTTTTCCAACCATCAAGGCAGAGGGTAATTACTTCACACTGCGGAAAACTGCTGAGATCAGTGTGGCTTTAAGTTACCATATCTGCTGGAAAATTAGTAAATATTATTAGTAATCAATCTTTGGTTCCATGTTGTGAAGGGAACGCTCACGCTGAGAAAGTCAGCTTTGGCCCATTATCCCTGTCTTCCTCAACATCACTGGTGTGAAATGAATTACTCCCGCCGTGAAAGTAGGATGACAGAGTAAAATGAGGAAGGGGCTGATTTTTAAATGGTAACAAAATCACCAGGCATTAGACATGCACAACCAGCAACACACACATAAAACAATTTTTTTTTTCTTGTTTTTTACTTTGGTAGAAAAGTCCTGAAGAAGACTGACTCCACTAAATGGTTTGAGTTTAAATAGACTTGTCTTTAATGGGACATATTATTCTTAAATGTTTTTCTTTCGCTGGTGCTTTGTTCTATTAATCGCTGCAGTGTGGGAAGACTAAACATCTATTGTGTTTGTGTGAGGCAAATATTGTATCGTATCATTAATGTGTATATATATGTCCTATAATGATACTCTAAGAGAATGTGTGTGTGT